>NW_027327885.1:0-131446 GCF_047675955.1 Chlorocebus sabaeus | reverse complement strand
ACCGGACCGGACCGGCTCAAACCAGATGAAACTGCACCAGAACGGCCCAGAACAGCTGAAGCCGGAGCAAACCGGACCAGACCGGGCCAGACCAGCAGAAACCGGGCCACAAACCTGTTTTGACTGGCTCAAACCGGTTTTTGACCAGCTCAAACCACTCCAGACCAGCTAAAACTGGTTTTCACTGTCCCAAACCGGTTTTGACCTGATTAAACCAAATCAAACCGGACCAGACCAGCTCAGACCAGGCTTGAATCGGTTTTGACTGGCTTCAACCAGACCAGACTGGCTCAAACCGGTTTTGACCAGGTCAAACCGGTTTTGACCTGCTCAATCCTCACCAGACTGGATGAAATCGGTTTTGACTGGATGAGACCGTAATAAAACGAGCCAGAGCGGCCAACACTGGCTAAAATCGGATCCAACCTGAACAGACCGTCCCAGACCACTTAAAACTGGGCCACAAACCGGTTTTGACTGGTGCAAACGAGACCAGACCGGCTCAAACCGGTTTTGACGGACCTGAGACGGTTTTGACCAGCTCAAACCAGACCAGACCGGTTCAAACCGGTTTTTGACTGCCTTAATCCGGTTTTGACCAGCTGAAAACCGGTTTTGACCAGCTCAAACCACTCCAGACCCAGGTAAAACCGGTTTTTACCGGCTTAACCCCGGTTTGAACTGATTAGACCAGCTCAAACCAGACCAGACCGGTTCAATACGGTTTTGACCGGCACAAACCGGTTTTGTATGGCTCGAACCGGTTTTGACCGGCTCAAACTGGTTTTGACCCTCTCAAACCACACCAGACCGACTGAAACCGGGTTTGACCGAATGAGACCAGATCAAACCGAATCAGACCGGCCCAGGACAGGCTAAAATCGGATCAAACTGTACCCGACCGGCCCAGACTGCATAAAACTGGGCCACAAACCGTTTTCACTGGCTCAAACCAGACCAGACTGGCTCAAACCTGTTTTGACCGTCTCAAAGCGGTTTTGACCGGATGAGACACGATAAAACCGGACTGGACCAGCTCAAACCAGATGAAACAGCACCAGAACGGCCCAGAACAGCTGAAGCTGGAGCAAACCGGACCAGACTGGGCCAGACCGGCTAAAACCGGGCCACAAACCGGTTTTGACCAGCTCAAACCACTCCAGACCGGCTCAAACCCGTTTTCCACGGCCCAAACCGGTTTTGACCCGTTTAGACGAAATCAAACCAGACCAGACCAGCTCAGACAGGCTCGAATCGGTTTTGACTGGCTTCAACCAGACCAAACCGGCTCAAACCAGTTTGGACCGGCTCGAACCGGTTTTTACTGGCTCAAACCAGACCAGACCGTCTCAAACCAGACCAGACCAGCTCAAACCGGTTTTGACCTGCTCAAACCACACCAGACCGGTTGAAATCGGTTTTGACCGGATGAGACCGTATTATAACGAACCAGAGCAGCCAAGACCGGCTAAAATCGGATTCAACTGGACCAGGACTGTCCCAGACCGCCTAAAACTGGGCCACAAACCGGTTTGACGGGTGCAACAAGACCATACTGGCTCAAACCAGTTTTGACCAACCTCAGTCGGTTTTGACCAGCTCAAACCAGACCAGACCGGTTCAAACCGGTTTTGACTGCCTTAATCCGGTTTTGACCGGCTGAAACCGGTTTTGACCGGCTCAAACCACTCCAGACCGGGTAAAATCGGTTTTTACCGGCTTAAACCGGTTTTGACCTGATTAGACCAGCTCAAACCAGACCAGACTTGTTCAATCCGGTTTTGACCGGCTCAAACCGGTTTTGACCGGTGAAAACCACACCAGACCGGCTGAAACCGGTTTTGACCGGCTAAAACCGGGTTTTACCGGATGAGACCGGATCAAACAGAATCAGACCGGCCCAGACCCGCTAAAATCAGATCATACCGCACCCGACCGGCCCAGACTGCCTAAAACTGGGCCACAAACCGGTTTTGACCGGTTCAAACCAGGCGAGACCGGCTCAAACCGGTTTTGACCGACCTGAGCTGGTTTTCACCGGCTCAAACCAGACCAGCGCGGCTCAAAATGGTTTTGACCGGCTCAAAGCGGTTTTGAATGGAAAAAACCAGACTCGAGCAGCCCAGACCAGCTGAAACCGGATGAAACAGGACCAGACCGGCCCAGACAGGCTGAAATCGGGCCACAAAGCGGTTTTGACCGGGCTGAAACCAGACCAGACCAGTTCAAACCAGTTTTGACCGGCCTGAGCCGGTTTAGAACGGCTCAAACCAGACCAGATCGGCTCAAATCGGACCAGAGCGGCTCAAACCGGTTTTTACCAGATGACACCGGATCAAACCGGACCAGACCGGCTCACACCGGATCAAACCGGACCAGACAGGACCAGACCGGCTGAAACGGGATCAAACCAGACCAGAGCGGCACAGACCGGCTAAAACTGGGCCACACCAGCTCAAACGGGTTTGACCGGCTCAAACCAGACCAGACAGGTTGAAATCGGTTTTGACTGGCTCAATCCGGTTTTAACCGGCTCAAACTGGTATTGACCGGCTCAAACCACACCAGACCGGTTAAAACCGGTTTTTACCAGATGACATCGGATCAAAACGGACCATACCGGCTCACACTGGATCAAACCGGACCAGACAGGCCCAGACCAGCTGAAACTGGATCAAACCAGACCAGAGCGGCACAGACCGGCTATAACTGGGCCATACCGGCTCAAACTGGTTTTGATCGGCTCAAACCAGACCAGACAGGTTCAAATCGGTTTTTGACTGGCTCAATCCGGTTTTTACCGGCTCAAACTGGTATTGACCGACTCAAACCACTCCAGACCGGCTAAAACCGGTTTTCACTGGCCCAAACCGGTTTTGACCTGACTAGACCAGATCAAACTGGACCAGACCGGCTCAGACAGGCTCGAATCGGTTTTGACTGGCTTCAACCAGACCAAACCGGCTCAAAACGTTTTTGACCGGCTCAAACCGGTTTTGACCTGCTCAAACCACACCAGACTGGCTAAAACCGGTTTTGACCGGATGAGACCGGATCAAACAGAATCAGACCGGCCCAGACTGGCTGAAATCGGATCAAACAGGACCAGACTGGTCCAGACCGCCTAAAACTGGCCACAAACGGGTTTTGAGCGGCTCAAACCAGACCAGACCGGCTCAAACCAGTCCATACGGGCTGAAACCGGTTTTGACTGGCTCAAACCAGACCAGACAGGCTCAACGTGGTTTTGACCAGATGAGACACAATAAAACCGACTGGACCGGCTCAAACCAGATGAAACCGCACCAGAATGGCCCAGAACAGCTGAAGCCGGAGCAAACCGGACCAGACTGGGCCAGACCGGCTAAAACCGGGCCACAAACCGGTTTTGACCGGCTCAAACCGGTTTTGACCAGCTCAAACCACTTCCAGACCGGCTCAAACCGGTTTTCACCAGCCCAAACCGGTTTTGACCTGATTAGACTAGATCAAACCCGACCAGACCAGCTCAGACAGGCTCGAATCGGTTTTGACAGGCTTCAACCAGACCAAACCGGCTCAAACCGGTTTTGACCGGCTCAAACCAGACCAGACCGGCTCAAACCATACCAGACCAGCTCAAACCGGTTTTGACCGGGTCAAACCGGTTTTGACCTGCTCAAACCACACCAGACCGGTTGAAATCGGTTTTGACCGGAGGAGACCGTATTATAACGAACCAGAGCGGCCAAGACCAGCTAAAATCGGATCCAACCGGACCAGACCGTCCCAGACTGCCTAAAACTGGGCCACAAACCGGTTTGACCGGTGCAAACGAGACCATACAGGCTCAAACCGGTTTTGACCGACCTGTGACGGTTTTGACCGCTCAAACCAGACCAGATTTCTTCAAACCGGTTTTGACTGCCTTAATCCGGTTTTCACCAGCTAAAACCGGTTTTGACCGGATCATACCAGATCAAAACGAATCAGACCGGCCCAGATCGGCTAAAATCGGATCAAACCGGACCAGACCGGCCCTGACCCTCTAAAACTGGGCCACAAACGGGTTTTGACCGGCTCAAACCAGACCAGACCGGCTCAAACCCGACCAGACCGGCTGAATCCGGTTTTGACCGGCTCAAACCAGACCAGACAGGTTCAAAGCTGTTTCACCAGCTAAAACCGGTTTTGACCGGATGAGACCAGATCAAACTGAATCAGACTGGACCAGAACGGCTAAAATCGGATCAAACCAGTCCAGACAGGCCCACACCGCCGAAAACTGGGCCACAAACCGGTTTTGACCCGTTCAAACCAGACCAGACCGTCTCAAACAAGTTTTGATCGACATGAGCCAGTTTTGACCGGCTCAAACCAGACCAGACCGGCTCAAATTGGTTTTGACGGCTCAAAGCGGTTTTGACTGGATCAAACCAGACTCGACCGGCACAGACCAGCTGAAACCGGATCAAACTGGACCAGACTGGCCCAGACCGGCTGAAACCGGGGAACAAACCGGTTTTGACTAGCTCAAACCAGACCAGACTGACTCAAACCGGACCAGACCGGCCTCAGGCGGTTTTGAAAGGCTCAAACCAGACCAGACCAGCTCAAACCGGACCAGACCAGCTCAAACCGGTTTTGACCGGGCCAGACTGGCTCAAACTGGTTTTGACCGGCTCAAACCAGCCCAGACCGGTTCAAAACGGTTTTGACTGGCTCAATCCGGTTTTCACCGGCTCCAACCGGTTTTGACCGGCTTAAAACCACTGCAGACCGTCTAAAACCGGTTTTCACCGGTTCAAACCGGTTTTGACCTGATTAGACCGGATCAAACCGGACCAGAGCGCGCTAAGACAGGCTCGAATCGGTTTTGACTGGCTTCAACGAGGCCAAACCGGCTCAAATCGCTTTTGACCGGCTCTAACCGGTTTTGACCAACTCAAACCAGACCAGACCGCTCAAACCACACCAGACTGGCTCAAATCGCTTTTGACCGGCTCAAACCGGTTTTGACCTGCTCAAACCACACCAGACCAGCTGAAACCGGTTTTGACTGGATGAGACCGGATCAAACCGAATCAGACCGGCCCAGACCGGCTAAAATCGAATCAAACTGGACCAGACCGGCCCAGACCGCCAAAAACTGGGCCACAAACCGGTTTTAACGGGTTCAAAACAGACCAGACTGGCTCAAACCGGTTTTTGACCGGACCAGAGCCAGTTTTGACCGGCTCAAACCAGACCAGATCGGCTCAAACGAGACCAGACCGGCTGAAACCGCTTTTGACTGGCTCAAACCGGTTTTGACCGGCTCAAACCAGACCAGACAGGTTCAATCCGGTTTTGACCAGCTCAAACCGGTTTTGAACGGCTCGAAACGATTTTGACCGCTCAAACCGGTTTTGACCGGCTCAAACCACACCAGACAGGCTCAAACCGGTTTAGACAGGCTTAAAACGATTTTGACAGGATGAAACCATATCAAACCGGACCAGAAGGGCCCAGATCAGCAAAAAACCGGATCAAACCAGACCAGACCGGCCCAGACCGCCTAAAACCGGGCCAAACCGGTTTGAAACCTATTTTGACCGTCTCAAACCAGATCAGACCAGCTCAAACCGGTTTTGACCGGCTCAAACCAGACCAGACCGGCTCAAACCGGGATCAAACCGGACCAGAACGGCCCAGACCGCCTAGAACCCGTGCCAAACTGGCTCAAACTTATTTTGACCGGCTCAAACCAGACCAGACTGGGGTCGAACCTGTTTTGACTGGCTCAAACCAGACCTGACCGGCTCAAACTGGTTTTGACCGGATTAGACTGGATCAAACCAGACCAGACCTTCCCAAACCGGATCATACTGAGCAGATGAGCACAAACCGGCTCAAACTGTCTCAAACAGAACCAGACCGGCCCAGACAGGCTAAAACCAGGCCAAACTGGCTCAATCAGGTTTTCACTGGATAAAACCAGACCAGACTGGCTCAAACCAGACCACAATGGAACAAACCGGTTTTGACCGGCTCAAACGGGTTTTGAGCGGCTTAAACCAGACCAGACCGGCTCAAACCAGTCCAGACGGGCTGAAACCGGTTTTGACTGGCTCAAACCAGACCAGACAGGCTCAACGTGGTTTTGACCAGATGAGACACGATAAAACCGGACTGGACTGGCTCAAACCAGATGAAACCGCACCAGAATGGCCCAGAACAGCTGAAGCCGGAGCAAACCGGACCAGACTGGGCCAGACCGGCTAAAACCGGGCCACAAACCGGTTTTGACCGGCTCAAACCGGTTTTGACCAGCTCAAACCACTCCAGACCGGCTCAAACCGGTTTTTCACCAGCCCAAACCAGTTTTGACCTGATTAGACCAGATCAAACCGGACCAGACCAGCTCAGACAGGCTCGAATCGGTTTTGACAGGCTTCAACCAGACCAAACCGGCTCAAACCGGTTTTGACCGGCTCAAACCAGACCAGACCGGCTCAAACCAGACCAGACCAGCTCAAACCGGTTTTGACCGGGTCAAACCGGTTTTGAACTGCTCAAACCACACCAGACCGGTTGAAATCGGTTTTGACCGGAGGAGACCGTATTATAACGAACCAGAGCGGCCAAGACCGGCTAAAATCAGATCCAACCGGACCAGACTGTCCCAGACTGCCTAAAACTGGGCCACAAACCGGTTTGACCGGTGCAAACGAGACCATACAGGCTCAAACCGGTTTTTGACCGACCTGTGACGGTTGTTGACTGGCTCAAACCAGACCAGACTTCTTCAAACCGGTTTTGACTGCCTTAATCCGGTTTTCACCAGCTAAAACCGGTTTTGACCGGATCATACCAGATCAAAACGAATCAGACCGGCCAGATCAGCTAAAATCGGATCAAACCGGACCAGACCGCGCCCTGACCCTCTAAAACTGGGCCACAAACGGGTTTTGACCGGCTCAAACCAGACCAGACAGGTTCAAAGCTGTTTCACCAGCTAAAACCGGTTTTTGACCGGATGAGACCAGATCAAACTGAATCAGACTGGACCAGAACGGCTAAAATCGGATCAAACCAGTCCAGACAGGCCCACACCGCCGAAAACTGGCCACAAACCGGTTTTGACCCGTTTCAAACCAGACCAGACCGTCTCAAACAAGTTTTGATCGACATGAGCCAGTTTTGACCGGCTCAAACCAGACCAGACTGGCTCAAATTGGTTTTGACGAGCTCAAAGCGGTTTTGACCGGATCAAACCAGACTCGACCGGCACAGACCAGCTGAAACCGGATCAAACTGGACCAGACTGGCCACAGACCGGCTGAAACCGGGGAACAAACCGGTTTTGACTAGCTCAAACCAGACCGAGACTGACTCAAACCGGACCAGACCGGCCTCAGCCGGTTTTGAAAGGCTCAAACCAGACCAGACCGGCTCAAATCGGACCAGACCAGCTCAAACCGGACCAGAGCAGCTCAAACCGGTTTTGACCGGGCCAGACTGGCTCAAACCGGTTTTAACCGGCTCAAACCAGCCCATACCAGTTCAAAACGGTTTTGACTGGCTCAATCCGGTTTTCACCGGCTCCAACCGGTTTTGACCGGCTAAAACCACTGCAGACCGTCTAAAACCGGTTTTCACCGGCTCAAACCGGTTTTGACCTGATTAGACCGGATCAAACCGGACCAGACCGGCTAAGACGGGCTCGAATCGGTTTTGACTGGCTTCAATGAGGCCAAACCGGCTCAAATCGCTTTTGACCGACTCTAACCGGTTTTGACCGGCTCAAACCAGACCAGACCGGCTCAAACCAGACCAGACCGGCTCAAATCGCTTTTGACCGGCTCAAACCGGTTTTGACCTGCTCAAACCACACCAGACCGGCTGAAACCGGTTTTGACCGGATGAGACCGGATCAAACCGAATCAGACCGGCCCAGGACCGGCTAAAATCGAATCAAACTGGACCAGACCGGCCCAGACCGCCTAAAACTGGGCCACAAACCGGTTTTAACGTGTTCAAAACAGACCAGACCGGCTCAAACCGGTTTTGACCGACCTGAGCCAGTTTTGACCGGCTCAAACCAGACCAGATCGGATCAAATCAGACCAGACCGGCTGAAACCGCTTTTGACTGGCTCAAACCGGTTTTGACCGGCTCAAACCAGACCAGACAGGTTCAATCCGGTTTTGACCAGCTCAAACCGGTTTTGAACGGCTCAAAACGATTTTGACCAGCTCAAACCGGTTTTGACCGGCTCAAACCACACCAGACAGGCTCAAACAGGTTTAGACAGGCTTAAAACGATTTTGACAGGATGAAACCGTATCAAACCGGACCAGAAGGGCCCAGATCAGCAAAAAACCGGACCAAACCAGACCAGACCGGCCCAGACCGCCTAAAACCGGGCCAAACCGGTTGAAACCTATTTTGACCGTCTCAAACCAGATCAGACCAGCTCAAACCGGTTTTGACCGGCTCAACCAGACCAGACCGGCTCAAACCGGATCAAACCGGACCAGAACGGGCCCAGACCGCCTAGAACCGTGCCAAACCGGCTCAAACTTATTTTGACCGTCTCAAACCAGACCAGACTGGGTTCGAACCTGTTTTATAGAACTGGCTCAAACCAGACCTGACGCGCTCAAACCGGTTTTGACCGGATTAGACTGGATCAAACCAGACCAGACCTTCCCAAACGGATCATACTGGAGCAGATGAGCACAAACCGGCTCAAACTGTCTCAAACAGAACCAGACCGGCCCAGACCAGGCTAAAACCAGGCCAAAACTGGCTCAATCAGGTTTTGACTGGATAAAACCAGACCAGACTGGCTCAAACCAGACCAGACTGGATCAAACCGGTTTTGACCGGCTCAAACCAGACCAGACCGGCTCAAACCAGTTTTGTCCTGATGAGACAGGATAAAAACCGGACCAGACTGGCTCAAACTGGATGAAACCACACCAGACCGGCCCAGAAGAGCTGAAGCCGGAGCAAACCGGACAGACCAGGCCAGACCAGCTAAAACCGGGCCACAATCCGGTTTTGAGTGGCTCAAACCAGACCAGACCGGCTCAAAGCGGACCACACCGGCTCAAACCGGCTTTGACCGGATGACACCGGATCAAACCGGACCAGACCGGCTCACAATGCATCAAACCGGACCAGAAAGGCCCAGACCGGCTGAAACCGGATCAAACCGGACCAGACCGGCCCAGACCGGCTAAAACCCGGGCCAGACGGGCTCAAACCGGTTTTCGCTGGCTCAAACCAAACCAGCCGGGTTCAAACCCGTTTTTTACTGGCTCAATCCATGTTTGACCGGCTCAAACCGGTTTTAACCGGCTCAAACCACTCCAGACCAGCTAAAACCGGTTTTCACCGGCTCAAACCGGTTTTGACCTGATTAGACCAGATAAAACCGGACGAGACCGTCTCAGACAGGCTCGAATCGATTTTGACAGACTTCAACCAGACCAAACCGGCTCAAACCGGTTTTAACCAGCTCAAACCACTCCAGACCAGCTAAAACCGGTTTTCACCGGCTCAAACTGGTTTTGACCTGATTAGAGCAGATAAAACCGGACGAGACCATCTCAGACAGGCTCGAATCGATTTTGACAGACTTCAACCAGACCAAACCGGCTCAAATCGGTTTTGACCGGCTCAAAGCGGTCTTGACTGGATCAAACCTTACTCGACCGGCCCAGACCAGCTGAAACCGGATCAAGCCGGACCAGACCAGCCCAGACCGGCTGAAACCTTGGAACAAACCGGTTTTGACTGGCTCAAACCAGACCAGACCGTCTCAAACCGGACCAGACCGGCTCAAACCAGTTTTGACCGGATGACACTGGATCAAACCGGACCAGACCGGGGTCACACCGGAACAAACTGGACCAGACAGGCCCAGACCGGTGGAAACCGGATAAAACCAGAGCAGACCAGCCCAGACCGGCTAAAACCAGGGCCAGACCGGCTCAAACCAGTTTTGACCGGATCAAACCAGACCAGACCGGCTCCAACCGGTATTGACCGGCTCAAACCACTCCAGACCGGCTAAAACCAGTTTTCACCGTCTCAAACCGGTTTTGATCTGATTAGAACGGATCAAACCGTACCAGACTGGCTAAGACAGGCTCGAATTGGTTTTGACTGGCTTCAAGCAGACCAAACCGGCTCAAATCGGTTTTGACCGGCTCTAACCGGTTTTGACCAGCTCAAACCACACCAGACCAGCTCAAACCAGACCAGACCAGCTCAAACCGCTTTTGACCGGCTCAAACCGATTTTGACCTGCTCAAGTGACACCAGACCGGCTGAAAACCGGTTTTTGACCAGATGAGACCGGAACAAACCGAATCAGACCGGCCCAGACCGGCTAAAATTGCATCAAACCGACCAGACCGGCCCAGACCGCCTAAAACTGGGCCACAAACCGGTTTAACGGGTTTCAAACAAGACCAGACCAGCTCAAACCGGTTTTGACCGACCTGAGCCGGTTTTCACCAGCTCAAACCAGACCAGATCGCTCAAACCAGACCAGACTGGCTCAAACCGCTTTTGACCAGCTCAAACGTGTTTTGACTGGCTCAAACCAGACCAGACCGGTTCAATCCGGTTTTGACCGGCACAAATCGGTTTTTGAACGGCTCGAACAGGTTTTGACCGGCTCAAACCGGTTTTGACCGGCTCAAACCACACCGACAGGCTCAAACCGGTTTAGACAGGCTGAAAACGATTTTGACAGGATGAGACCGGATCAAACCGGACCAGACCTGCCCAGACTGCCTAAAACCAGGCCAAACCGGTTCAAACCTATTTTGTCCGTCTCAATCCAGACCAGACAGGCTCAAACCGGTTTTGACCGGCTCAAACCAGACCAGACCGGCCAAACCAGATCAAACCGGAACAGAGAGGCCCAGACCGCCTAAAACAAAGCCAAACCGGCTCAAATCTATTTTGACCGGCTCAAACCAGACGAGACCGGGTCGAACCTGTTTTGACTGGCTCAAACCAGACCTGACCGGCTCAAACCGGTTTTGACTGGATTAGACCGGATCAAACCGGACCAGACCTTCTGAAACCAGATCATAACTGACCAGACCAGCACAAACAAGCTCAAACCAGCTCCAACCGATCCAGACTGGCCCAGACAGGCTACAACCGGGACAAACCGGCTCAAACCGGTTTTGACTGGCTCAAACCAGACCAGACCAGTTCAAACCGGTTTTGACTGGCTCAATCCGGTTTTGACCAGCTCAAACCGGTTTTGACCACCTCAAACCAGTCCAGAATGGCTAAAACCGGTTTTCACCAGCTCAAACCGGTTTTGACCTGATTAGACCGCATCAAACCGGACCACAGCGGCTCAGACAGGCTCGAATCGGTTTTGACTGGCTTCAACCAGACCAAACCAGCTCAAACCGGTTTTGACCGGCTCAAACCAGAACAGAACGGCTCAAACCAGACCAGACCATCTCAAACCGGGTTTGACCTGCTCAAACCACAGCAGACCGGCTGAAACCGGTTTTGACCGGCTAAAAACGGTTTTGACCAAATGCGACCAGATCAAAGCGAATCAGACCGGCCCAGACCGGCTAAAATCGGATCAAACCAGACCAGACCGGCCTAGACCGCGTAAAACTGGTCCGCAAACCGGTTTTGACCATCTCAAACCAGACCAGACCGGCTCAAACCTGACCAGACCGGCTCAAACCTGTTTCGACCGGCTCCAACCAGACCAGACCGGCTCAAACCAGATCAAACTGGACCAGACCGGCCCAGACCGCCTAAAACCATGCCAAAGTGGCTCAAACCTATTTTGACCAGCTCCAACCAGAGCAGACTGGGTCGAACCTGTTTTGACGGGCTCAAACCAGACCTGACCGGCTCAAACCGGTTGTGACCAGATTAGACTGGATCAAACTGGACCAGACCTTCTCAAACCATATCATACCGGACCAGACCAGCACAAACCAGCTCAAACCGAACCAGACCGGCCCAGACAGGCTAAAACCGGGTGAAACCGGCTCAATCAGGTTTTGACTTCCTCAAACCAGACCAGACTGGCTCAAATAAGACCAGACTGGCTCAAACCGGTTTTGACCGGCTTAAACCAGAAGAGACTGGCTCAAACCGGTTTTGACCGGATGAGACAGAATAAAACCAGCCCAGACCGGCTCAAATCAGATGAAACCGCATCAGACCGTCCCAGAACAGCTGAAGCTGTAGCAAACCAGACCAGACAGGGCCAGACCGGCTAAAACCGGGCCACAAACTGGTTTTGACCGGCTCAAACCAGACCAGACCGGTACAAACCGGTTTTGACTGACCAGAGCCGGTTTTGACCGGCTCAAACCAGACCAGACCGGCTCATACCAGACCAGACTGGCTCAAACCTGTTTTGACCCGATGAGACCGGATCAATCCGGACCTGACCGGCTCAAACCACATCAAACCGGAAAAGACCGGCCCAGACCAGCTAATTCAGGGCCAAATCGGCACAAACCGGTTTTGGCCGGCTCAAACCAGACCAGACCGGCTCAAACCGGATTTTGACCAACCTGAACCGGTTTTGACCATCTCAAACCAGACCAGACCGGCTCAAACCGGACCAGAGCTGCTCAAACCGGTTTTGACTGGCTCAAACCAGAACAGACCTTCTCAAACCGGTTTTGACTGGATGAGACAGGATAAAACCGGACCAGACCGGCTAAACTCGTATGAAACCGCACCAAACCGGCCCAGAACAGCTGAAGCTGGAGCAAACCAGACCAGATTGGTCCAGACCGGCTAAAACCGGTCCACAAAACGGTTTTGACCAGCTCAAACCAGACCAGACTGGCTCAAACCTGTTTCGACCGGCCTGAGGCGGTTTTGACCGGCTCAAACCATACCAGACCAGCTCAAACCGGTTTTGACCAGCGCAAACCGGTTTTGACCTGTTAAAACCACAGCAGACGGGCTGAAACCGGTTTGCACCGGCTAAAACCAGTTTTCACTGGATGAGACCGGATCAAACCTAATCAGACCGGCCCAGACCGGCTAAAATCGTATCAAACGGGACCACACCGTCCTAGACCGACTAAAACTGGGCCACAAACTGGTTTTGACCGGTTCAAACCAGACCAGACCGGCTCAAACCGGTTTTGACCGGCTCAAACCAGACCAGACCAGCTCAAACCAGAGCAGACTGGCTCAAACCGGATTTTGACCGACCTGAACCGGTTTTGACCATCTCAAACCAGACCAGACCGGCTCAAACCTGACCAGACCGGCTCAAACCGGTATTTACTGGCTCAAACCAGAACAGACCGGCTCAAACCAGTTTTGACCGGATGAGACAGGATAAAACCGGACCAGACTGGCTAAACTCGGATGAAACCGCACGAAACCGGCCCAGAACAGCTGAAGCTGGAGCAAACCAGACCAGATTGGCCCAGAACGGCTAAAACTGGGCCACAAAACGGTTTTGACTGGCTCAAACCAGACCAGACCGGCTCAAACCGGTTTTGACCGGCGCAAACTGGTTTTGACCTGCTAAAACCACAGCAGACGGGCTGAAACCGGTTTTCACCGGCTAAAACCAGTTTTCACCGGATGAGACCGGATCAAACCGAATCAGACCGGCCCAGACCGGCTAAAATCGGATCAAACGGGACCAGACCGTCCTAGACCGCCTAAAACTGGGCCACAAACTGGTTTTGACCGGTTCAAACCAGACCAGACCGGCTCAAACCGGTTTTGACCGACCTGAGCCGGTTTTGACCGGCTCAAACCAGACCAGACCGGCTCAAACCAGACCAGACCAGCTCAAACCGGTTTTGAACGGGTGACACCGGATCAAACCAAACCAGACAGGCTCAAACCGGATGAAACCGGACCAGACAGGCCCAGACGGGCTGAAACCAGATCATACCGGACTAGACTGGCCCAGACCGGCAAAAACCGGGCCAGTCTGGCTCAAACCGGTTTTGACCAGCTCAAGCCAGACCAGACCGGTTCAAACCGCTTTTGACTGCCTCAATCCGGTTTTGACCGGCTCAAACCACTCCAGACCGGCTAAAACCTGTTTTCACTGGCTCAAACCAGTTTTGACCTGATGAGACCGGATCAAAACAGACTCGACCGGCCCAGACCAGCTGAAACCGGATCAAACCAGGACAGACCGGTCCAGACCAGCTAAAATCGGGCCACAAACCGGTTTTGACTGGCTCAAACCAGACCAGACCGGCTCAAACCGGTTTTAACCAGCCTGAGCTGGTTTTGGCCGGCTCAAACCAGACCAGACCGGCTCAAACCGGACCAGAACGGCTCAAACCGGTTTTGACCAGATGACACCACATCAAACAGGACCAGACCGGCTCACACCGGATCAAACCGGACCAGACAGGGCCAGACCGGCTGAAACCGGATCAAACCGAACCAGACCGGCCCAGACCGGCTAAAATCGGATCAAACCGGCCCAGATCGGCCCAGACCGCCTAAAACTGTGCTACAAACTGGTTTTCACCGGTTCAAACCAGACCAGACTGGCTCAAACCGGTTTTGACCGATCTGAGCCGATTTTGACCAGCTCAAACCAGACCAGAATGGCTCAAACCAGACCAGACAGGCTCAAACCGGTGTTGACCGGCTCAAAGCGGTTTTGACTGGATCAAACCAGACTCGACCGCCCCAGACCAGCTGAAACCGGATCAAACCAGACCAGACCGACACAGACCTGCTAAAACCGGGCCACATACCGGTTTTGACTGGCTCAAAGCAGACCAGACCGGCTCAAACCGGTTTTGACCGGCTCAAACCAGAACAGACCGGTTCAAACCAGTTTTGACTGGCTCAATCCTGTTTTGACTGGCTCAAACTGCTTTTGATCAGCACAATCCACTCCAGACCGGCTAAAACCGGTTTTCACCGGCTCAAACCGGTTTTGACCTGATTAGACCAGATCAAACCAGACCAGACCGGCTCAGACAGGCTCGAATCGGGTTTGACTGGCTTCAACCATACAAAACCGGCTCAAAACGGTTTTGAACGGCTCGAACCGGTTCTGACCGGCTCAAACCAGACCAGACCGGTTCAAACCGGACCAGACTGGCTCAAACCGGAGAAATTCGGACCAGACCGGCCCAGACCACCTAAAACCGTGCCAAACCGGCTCAAACCTATTTTGACCGGCTAAAACCAGACCAGAATGCGTCGAACGTGTTTTTCCCGGCTCAAACCAGACCTGACCGGCTCAAACCGGTTTTGACTGGATTAGACCAGATCACACCAGATGAGACGTTCTCAAACTGGATCACACCGGACCAGACCAGCACAAACCGGCTCAAACCAGCTCAAACCGAACCAGACCAGCCCAGACAGGCTAAAACCGGGCCAAATCAGCTCAATCAGATTTTGACCGGCTCAAACCAGACCAGACCGGCTCAAACCTCTTTCGACCAGTTTAAACCAGAAGAGACTGGCTCAAACCAGTTTTGACCGGATGAGACAGGATAAAACCGGACCAAACCAGCTCAAACCGGATGAAACTGCACCAGACCATCCCAGAACAGCTGAAGCCAGAGCAAACCGTACCACACCAGGCCAGACCGGCTAAAACCAGGCCACAAACCGGTTTTGACCGGCTCAAACAAGACCAGAATGGCTCAAACCGCTTTTGACCGGCCTCAGCCAGTTTTGACCAGCTCAAACCAGACCAAACCGGCTCAAACCGGACCAGACCGGCTCAAAGCGGTTTTGACCGGATGACACCAGATCAAACTGGACCAGACTGGCCCAGACTGCCTAAAATGAGGCCAGACCAGCTCAAACTGGTTTTGACCGGCTCAAACCAGACCAGACCGGTTCAAACCGGTTTTTACTGGTTCAGTCCGGTTTTGACCGGCTCAAACCTGTTTTGACCGTCTCTAACCACTCCAGACCGGCTAAAAACGTTTTCACAGGCTCAAACCGGTTTTGACCTGATATAGACTGGATCAAACTGGACCAAACTGGCTCAGACAGTCTCGAATCGGTTTTGACTGGCTTCAACCAGACCAAACAGGCTCAAATTGGTTTTGAATGGCTCGAACCGGTTTTGACCGGCTCAAACCAGAACAGACCGGCTCAAACCAGACCAGACCAGCTCAAACCGGTTTTGACCTTCTCAAACTACACCAGACCGGCTGAAACCGGTTTTGACCAGCTAAAACCCTTTTTGACCGGATGAGACTTGATCAAACCAAATCAGACCGGCCCAGACCGGGTAAAATCGGATCAAACCGGAGCAGACTGGCCCAGACCGCCTAAAACTGGGCCACAAACCGGTTTTTACCGGCTCAAACCTGACCAGACCAGCTCAAACCGGTGTTGACTGGTTCAAACCAGACCAGACCAGTTCAAACCAGACCAGACCCACTCAAACTGGTTTTGACCGGATGACACGAATCAAACCGGACCAGACCGGTTCACACCGGATAAAAGTGGACCAGACAAACCCAGACTGGTTGAAACCGGATCAAACCAGACCAGACAGGCACAGACCGGCTAAAACCGGGCCAGACAGGCTCAAACCGGTTTTGACCGGCTCAAACCACACCAGACCGGTTCAAACCGGTTTTGACTGGCTCAATCCGGATTTGACCGGCTAAAATCGGTTTTGACCGGCTCAAACCACTCCAGACCGGCTAAAGCCGGTTTTCAATGGCTCAAACCGGTTTTGATCTGATTAGACCGGAACAAACCGGAACAGACCAACTCAGACAGGCAAGAATCGGTTTTGACTGGCTTCAACCAGAACAAACCGGCTCAAACCGGTTTTGACCTGCTCGAACCGGTTTTGACCGGCTCAAACTAGACCAGACCGGCTCGAACCTGGTTTCAACAGCTCAAACCAGACCTGACCGGGTCAAACCGGTTTTGACCGGATTAGACCGGATGAAACCGGACCAGACCTTCTCAAACCGGATCATACCTGACCAGACCGGTTCAAACCGGTTTTGACCTGCTCAAACCACACCAGACCAGCTGAAATCGGTTTTGACCGGCTAAAACCGGTTTTGACCGGATGAGTCCAGATCAAAATGAATCAGACCATCCCAGACCGGCTAAAATCGGATCAAACCGGACCAGAGCGTCCCAGACCGCCTCAAACTGCGCCACAAACCGGTTTTGACCGGTTGAAACCAGACCAGACCCGCTCAAAATGGTTTTCACCGACCTGAGCCGGCTTTGACTGGCTCAAACCAGACCAGACTGGCTGAAATCAGACCAGACCGTCTCAAATCGGTTTTCACCAGCTCAAACCAGACCAGACCAGTTCAATCCGGTTTTGACCAGCTTAAACCGGTTTAGAATGGCTCAAACCGGTTTTGACCGGCTCAAACCCGTTTTGACCGGCTCAAAACATACCAGACCGGTTCAAACCAGTTTTGACTGGCTGAAACCGATTTTCACCAGATGAGACCGGATCAAACCGGAACAGACAAGCCCAGACCGGTTAAAACCGGATCAAACCGGACCAGACCGACCCAGACCGAATAAAAACCGGGCCAAAACAACTCAAACATATTTTGATCAGCTTAAACCACACCAGACCGCCTCACACCAGTTTTGACCGGCTCAAACCAGGCCAGACCGGCTCAAACCGGATCCAACCGGACCGGATTGGCCCAGAACGCTTAAAACCGTGCCAAACCGGCTCAAACTTTTATTGACCGGCTCAAACCAGACCAGACCGGGTGGAACCTGTTTTGACCAGCTCAAAGCAGACCTGACTGGCTCAAACCGGTTTTGACCAGATTAGACCAGATCAAACCAGACCAGACCTTCTCAAACCCGATCATACCGGACCAGACCAGCACAAACCAGCTCTAAATGGCTCAATACGAACCAGATGGGCCCAGAAAGGATAAAATCGGGCCAAACCGGCTCAATCAGGTTTTGACCAGCTAAACCAGACCAGACTGGCTCATACCAGACCAGATGGGCTCAAACCGGTTTTGACCCGCTCACACCAGAAGAGACCGGCTCAAACCGCTTTTGACCAGATGAGACAGGATAAAACCAGACCAGACCGGCTTAAACCACATGAAACCGCACCAGACCGGCCCAGAACAGCTGAAGCTGGAGCAAACGGTACCAGACCGGGCCAGACCGGCTAAAAGCAGGCCACAAACGAGTTTTGACCGGCTCAAACCAGACCAGACCGGCTCAAACTGGTTTTGACCGGCCTGAGCCGGTTTTGACCTGGTCAAACCACACCAGACCGGCTGAAACCGGTTTTGACTGGCTAAAACCGGTTTTGACCGGATGAGACCAGATCAAACCGAATCTGACCGGCCCAGAACGGCTAAAATCAGATCAAACCGGACCCGACCGGCACAGACCGCCAAAACCTGGGCCACAAACCGGTTTTGACCTGCTCAAAGCAGACCAGACTGGCTCAAACCGGTTTTGACCGTATCAAACCAGACCAGAACGGCTCAAACCAGACCAGACCGGCTCAAACCAGTTTTGACTGGCTAAAACGAGAGCAGACCAGTTCGAACTGGTTTTGACTGGCTCAATCTGGTTTTGACCGGCTCAAAGCGGTTTTGACCAACTCAAACCACTCCAGACCTGCTTAAACCGGGCCAAACCAGCTCAATCAGATTTTGACTGGCTCAAACCAGACCAGACCGGCTCAAACCAGACCAAACTGGCTAAAACCGGTTTTGACCGGTTCATACCAGAAGAGACTGGCTCAAACTGGTTTTGACCAGATGAGACAGGATAAAACCGGACCAGACCGTATCAAACCAGATGAAACTGCACCAGACCGTCCCAGAACAGATGAAGCCGGAGCAAACCAGACCAGACCGGGCCAGACCGGCTAAAACCGGTCCACAAACCGGGTTTGACTGGCTCAAACAAGGCCAGACCAGCTCAAACCGGTTTGGAACGGTTTTGACTGTTCTTGTGGAATTTGCAAAGTAATATTAGGAAGCCCACAGAGGGCTATGGTGAAAAAGGAAATATCTTCAGTTAAAAACTGGAAAGAAACTTTCTGAGAAACTGCTTTGTGTTCTGTTAATTCATCACACAGAATTACAGCTTTCCCCTAAAGAAGCCTTTCTATAGGACTCTTCTTGTGGAATTGGCAAAGTGATGTTTGGAAGCTCATAGAGGGCTATGGTGAGAAAGGAAATATCTTCAGTTATAAACAGGAAAGAAGCTTTCTGAGAAACTGCGTTGTGTTCTGTTAATTCATCTCACAGAGTTACAGCTTTCCCCTCAAGAACCCTTTGTCTAAGACTGTTCTCGTGGAATTTGCAAAGTGATATTTGGAAGCCCATAGAGTGCTATGGTGAAAAAGGAAACATCTTCAGTTAAAAACTGGAAAGAAGCTTTCTGAGAAACTGCTTTGTGTTCCGTTAATTCATCTCACAGAGTTACACCTTTCCCCTCAAAAAGCCGTTCGATAAGACTGTTCTTCTGGAATTTGCAAAGTGATGTTTGCAAGAATATAGAGGGCTATGGTGAAAAAGGAAATATCTTGAGTTAAAACGTGGAAAGAAGCTGTCTGAGAAACTGCTTTGTGCTCTCTTAATTCATCTCACAGAGTTACAGCTTTCCCCTCAGGAAACCGTTCGTGGAAAGAAGCTTTCTAAGAAACTGTGTTGTGTTCTGTTAATTCATCTCACAGAGTTACAGCTTTCCCCTCAAGAAGCCTTTCGCTAAGACTGTTCTTGTACAATTTGCAGTGATATTGGGAAGCCCATAGAGGGCTATGGTGAAAAAGGAAATATCTTCCGTTAAAAACTGGAAAGAAGCTTTCTGAGACACTGCGTTGCTTTCTGTTAATTCATCTCACAGAGTTACACCTTTCCCCTCAAGAAGCCTTTCGCTAAGACTCTTCTTGTGGAATTTGCAAAGTGATATTTCGAAGCCCATAGAGGGCTATGGTGAAAAAGGAAATATCTTCCCCTAAAAACTGAAAGGAAGCTTTCTGAGAAAGTGCTTTGTGTTCTATTAATTCATCTCACAGAGTTACATTTTTCCCCTCAAGAAGCATTTCGCTAAGACTGTTCTTGTGGAATTTGCAAAGTGATATCTGGAAGCCTTTACAGGGATATGGTGAAAAAGGAAATACCTTTCGTTAAAAACTGTAAAGAAGCTTTCTGAAAAACTGCTTTGTGTTCCGTTAATTCATCTCATAGAATTACAACTTTCCCCTCAAGAAACCTTTCGTTAAGACTGTTCTTGTGGAATTTTCAAAGTGATATTTGGAAGCCCATAGAGAGCTATGGTGAAAAAGGAAATATCTTCAGTTAAAAAATGGAAAGAAGCTTTCTGAGAAACTGCGCTGTGTTCTGCTAATTCATCTCACCGAGTTACAGCATTCCTCTCAAGAAGCCTTTCGCTAAGACTCTTCTTGTGGAATTTGCAAAGTGATACTTGGAAGCCCATAGAGGGCTATGGTGAAAAAGGAAATATCTTTCGCTAAAAACTGGAAAGAAGCTTTCTGAGAAACTGCGATGTGTTCTGTTAATTCATCTCACAGAGTTACAGTTTTCCCCTCAAGAAGCCTTTCGCTAAGACTGTTCTTGTGGAATTTGGAAAGTGATATTTGGAAGCCCATAGAGGGATGTGATGAAAAAGGAAATATCTTCAGTTAAAATCTGTAAAGAAGCTTTCTGAGAAACTGCCTTGTGTTCTGATAATTCATCTCACAGAGTTACAGCTTTCCCCTCAGGAAACCGTTCATGAAAGAAGCTTTCTGAGAAACTGCGTTGTGTTCACTAATTCATCTCACAGAATTACAGATTTCCCCTCAGGAAACCGTTCGATAAGACTGTTCTTGTGGAATTCGCAAAGTGATATTTGGAAGCCCATAGAGGGCTATGGTGAAAAAGGAAATATCTTGAGTTAAAAAGTGGAAAGAAGCTTTCTGAGAAACTGCTTTGTGTTCTTCCCCTCAAGAAGACTTACTCTACAACTGATCTTGTGGAATTTGTAAAGTGATATTTTGAAGGCCATAGAGAGCTATGGTGAAAAAGGAGATATTCTTTGTTAAAAACTGGGAATAAGCTTTGTGAGAAACTGCTTTGTGTTCTGTTAATTCATCTCACAGTGTTACAGCTTTCCCCTCAGGAAGCCTTTCGCCAAGACTGTTCTTGTGGAATTTGCAAAGTGATATTTGGATGCCCATAGAGGGCTATGCTGAAAAACGAAATATCTTCCGTTGAAAACTGGAAAGAAGCCTTCTGAGAAACTGCTTTGTGTTCTGTTAATTCATCTCACAGAGTTATACCTTTCCCCTGGAGAAGCCTTTCGCTAAGACTGTTCTTGCGGAATTTGCAAGTGATATTTCGAAGCCCATAGAGGGCTATGGTGAAAAATGAAATATCTTCCGTTAAAAACTGGAAAGAAGCTTTCAGAGAAACTGCTTTGTGTTCTGTTAATTCATTTCACAGAGTTACAGGTTTCCCTTCAGGAAGCCTTTCACTAAGACTGTTCTTGGGGAATTTGCAAATTGATCTTTGGAAGCCCATAGAGGGCTATGGTGAAAAAGGAAATATCTTCCGTTAAAAACTGAAAAGAAGCTTTCTGAGGAACTGCGTTGTGTTCTGTTAATTCATCTCACAGAGTTACACTTTTTCTCTCAAGAAGCCTTTCACTAAGAATGTTCTTGTGGAATTTACAAAGTGATATTTGGAAGACCATAGAGGGCTATGGTTAAAAAGGATATATCATCCGTTAAAAAGTGGACAAAGTTTTCTGAGAAACTGCTTTGTGTTCTGTTAATTCATCTCACAGAGTTACAGCTTTGCCCTCAAGAAGCCTTTCGTAAGACTGTTCTTGTTCAGTTTGCAGTAATATTGGGAAGCCCATAGAGGGCTACGGTGAAAAAGGAAATATCTTCAGTTAAAAACTGGAAAGAAGCTTTCTGAGAAACTGCGTTGTGTTCTGTTAATTCATCTCACAGAGTTACAGTTTTCCACTCAAGAAGCCTTTCGATAACACTGTTCTTGTGGAATTTGCAAAGTGATTTTTGGAAGTGGATAGAGGGCTATGGTGAAAAACGAGATATCTTAGGTTAAAACCTGGAAAGAAGCTTTCTGAGACCCTGCTTTGTGTTCTGTTAGTTCATCTCACAGAGTTACAGCTTTACCCTCAAGAAACCTTTCACAAAGACTGTTCTTATGTAAGTTGCAAAGTAATATTTATAAGCCCATAGAGCGCTATTGTGAAAAAGGAAATATCTTCCATTAAAAACTGGAAAGAAGCTTTCTCAGAAACTCCGTTGGGTTCTGTTAATTCAATTCACAGAGTTAAAGCTTTACCCTCAAGAAGCCTTTCGCGAAGACTGTTCTTGTGTAAGTTGCAAAGTGATATTTATAAGCCCAGACAGGGATATGGTGAAAATGAAATATCTTCCGTTAAAAACTGGAAAAAAGCTTTCTGAGAAACTGCTTTCTGTCCTGTTAAGTCGTCTCACAGAGTTACAGCTTTCCCCTCCAGAAGCCCTTTGCTAAGACTGTTCTTGTGGAATTTGCAAAGTGATATTTGGAAGCCCAGAGAGAGCTACGGTGAAAAAGGAAATATCTTCCGTTAAAAACTGGAAAGAAGACTTCTGAGAAACTGCTTTGTGTTCTGTTAATTCATCTCACAGAGTTACAGCTTTCCCCTCCAGAAGTCTTTCGCTAAGACTGTTCTTTTGGAATTTGCAAAGTGATATTTCGAAGCCCATTTTGGGCTATGGTGAAAAAGGAAATACCCTAAGATAAAAACTGAAAAGAAGCTTTCTGAGAAACTTCTTTATTTTCCGTTAATTCAATTCACAGAGTTACAGCTTTCCCCTCAAGAGGCCTGTCGCTAAGTCTGTTTTTGTGGTATTTGCAAGGTGATATTTGGAAGCCCATAGATGGCTATGGTGAAAATGGAAATATCCTAAGATAAAAATCGAAAAGAATCTTTCTGAGAAACTGCCTTGTGTTCTGTTAGTTCATCTCACAGAGTTACAGCTTTACCCTCACGAAGCCGGTCACTAAGACTGTTCTTGTGAAATTTGCAAAGTGATATTGGAATCCCATAGAGGGCTATGGTGAAAAAGGAAATGTCTTCAGTTAAAAACTGGAAAGAAGCTTACTGAGAAACTACTTTGTGTTCTCTTAATTCAACTCACAGAGTTACAGCTTTCCCTTCAAGAAGCCGTTCACTAAGACTGTTCTTGTGGAATTTGTAAAGTTATATTTGGAGCCCTTAGAATGCTATTGGGAAAAAGGAAATATCCTAAGATAAAAACTGACCAGAAGCTTTCTGAGAGCTGCTTTGTGTATGTTAATTCATCTCACAGAATTACAGGTTGTCCCTGCAGAAGCCTTTCGCTAAGACTGTTCTTGTGGAATTTGCAAAGTGAAATTTCGGAGCCCATAGAAGGCTATGGTGAAAAATGGAGTATCTTCCATTAAAAACCGAAAAGAAGCTTTGTGAGAAACGGCTTTGTGTTCTGTTAGTTCATCTCACAGAGTTTGAGCTTTCCCCTCAAGAAGCCGTTCACTAAGACTATTCTTGCACAATTTGCAAATTCATATTTGGAAACCCATAGAGGGCTATTGTGAAAAAGGAAATATCTCCCGTTAAAAAGGGGAAATAATCTTTCTGAGAAACTGGTGTGTTTTCTGTTAATACATCTCACCGAATTAGAGCTTTCCCTTCCAGAAGCCTTTCGCTAAGACTGTTCTTGTGAAACTTGCAAGGTGATATTGGAAGCCCTTAGAGGACTATGGTGAAAAAGGAAATATCTTCAGTTAAAAACTGGAAAGAAGCTTTCTGAGAATCTACCTTGTGTTCTCTTAATTCAACTCACAGATTTACAGCTTTCCCCTCAAAAGCCTGTCGCTAAGACTGTTCTTGTGGAACTTCCAAAGTGATATTTGGAAGCCCTTAGAGGGTTATGGTGAAAAAGGAATACCTTCCGTTAAAAACTGGAAAGAAGATTTCTGAGAAATTCCTTTGTGTTCTGTTAATTCATCTCACAGAGTTACAACTTTCCCCTCAAGAAGCCTTTCGCTAAGACTGTTCTTGTGTAATTTGCAAAGTGATATTTGGAAGCCCATACAGGGCTATGGTGAAAATGGAATTATCATAAGATAAAAAAAAAAAAAGTAGCTTTCTGTGAAACTGCATTGTATTCTGTTAGTTCATCTCACAGATTTACAGCTTTCAACTCAAGAAGTTGTTCACTAAGGCTGTTCTTGTGTAATTTGCTAAGAATTATTTGGAAGCCCGTAGAGGGCTATGGTGAAAAATTAAATATCTTGCGTTAAAAACTGGAAAGAAGAATTCTGAGAAACTGCTGTGTGTTGTGTTAATACATCTCACCGAGTTACAGCTTTCCCCTAAAAAGCCTTTCGCAAAGACTGTTCTTGTAGGATTTGCAAAGTGATATTTGGAATCCCATAGAGGGCTTCGGTGAAAAAGGAAATATCTTCAGTTAAAAACTGAAATAAAGGTTTCTGAGAAACTGCTTTGTATTCTGTTAATTAACTCACTGAGGTTGAGCTTTCCTCTAAAGAAGCCTTTCGCTAAGGCTGTTGTTGTGGAAATTGCAAAGTGATATTTGGAAGCCCTTAGAGGGCAATGGTGAAAATGGAAATATCCTAAGATAAAAAAAGAAAAGAAGCTTTCTGAGAAACCGCTTTTTTTTTCTGTTAGCTCATCTCACAGAGATACAGCTTTCCACTCTAGAAGCAGTTCACTAAGAGTGTTCTTGTGAAATTTCCAAAGTGATATTTGGAAGCCCGTAGACAGCTATGGTGAAAAAGGAATATCTTCCATTAAAAACTGGAAAGAAGATTTCTGAGAAACTGCATTGTGTTCTGTTAATTCATCTCACAGAGTCACAGCTTTCCCCTCAAGAAGCCTTTCGCTAAGACTGTTCTTGTGGAATTTGCAAGGTGATATTTGGAGGCACTTAGAAGGCTATGGTGAAAAAGGAAATATCTTCCGTTAAAAACTGGAAAGAAGATTTCTGAGAAACTTCTTTGTAGTCTGTTAATTCATCTAACAGAGTTACAGCTTTCCCCTCTAGAAGCCTTTCGCTAACAGTGTTCTTGTTTAATTTGCAAAGTGATATTTGGAAGGCCATAATGGGCTACGGTGAAAAAGGAAATATCCTAAGATAAAAACTGAAGAGAATCTTTCTGAGAAACTGCTTTACGTTCTGATAATTCATCTCACAGGGTTACAGCTTTTCCCTCCAGAAGCCTTTCGATAAGACTGTTTTTGTGGAATTTGCAAAGTGATATAGGAAGCCTATAGACGGCTATGGTGAAAAAGGAAATATCCTAAGAAAAAACCTGAAAAGAAGCTCTCTGAGAAACTGCTTTCTGTTCTGTTAGTTCATCTCACAGAGTTTCAACTTTCCCCTCAAGAAGCCGTTCACTAACACTATTCTTGTGAAATTTGCAAAGTGATATTTCAAAACCCATAGAGGGCTATGGTGAAAAAGGAAATATCTTCCGTTAAAAACTGGAAAGAAGTTTTTTGAGAACCTGCCGTGTGTTTTGCTAATACATCCCACCGAGTTAAAGCTTTCACCTCAAGAAGCCTTTAACTAAGACTGTTCCTGTGGAAATTGCAAAGTGATATGTGGAAGCCCATAGAGGACTATGATGAAAGAGGTTATATCCTTAGAAAGAAACTGAAAAGAAGCTTTCTGAGAATTTGCTTTGTGTTCTGTTAATTCATTTCACAGAGTTACAGCTTTCCCCTCAAGAAGCCCTTCACTAGGACCTCTCTTGTGAAATTTGTAAAGTGATATTTGGAAGCCCATAGAGGGCTATGGTGAAAAAGGAAATAACTACGGGTAAAAACTGGAAAGAAGCATTGTGGGAAACTGCCGTTTGTTCCGTTAATATATCTCACCGAGTTACAGCTTTCACCTCAAGAAGCCTTTCGGTAAGACTGTTCTTGTGGGATTTGCAAAGTGATATTTGGAAGCCCCTAGAGGGCAATGGTGAAAATGGAAATATCCTAAGTTAAAAAAAAGAAAAGAAGCTTTCTGAGAAACTGCTTTTCATTCTGTTATTTCATCTCACAGAGTTACAGCTTTCCACTCAAGAAGCCGTTCACTAAGACTGTTCTTGTGAAATTTGCAAAGTGCTATTTGGAGGCCCGTAGAGGGCTATGGTGAAAAAGGAAATATCTTCCGTTAAAAACTGGAAAGAAGATTTCCGAGAAACTGCATTGTGTTCTGTTAATTCATCTCACAGAGTCACAGCTTTCCCCTCAAGAAGCCTTTCGCTAAGATTGTTCTTGTGGAATTTGCAAAGTGATATTCGGAAGCCCATAGAGGGTTATGGTGAAAAAGTAAATATATTCTGTTAAAAACTGGAAAGAAGATTTCTGAGAAATTGCTTTGAGTTCTGTTAATTCCTCTCACAGAGTTACAGCTTTTCCCTCAAGAAGCCTTTCGATAAGACTGTTTTTGGGGAATTTGTAAAGTGATATTTGGAAGCCCATTGAGGGCTATGGTGTGAAAGGAATTATCCTAAGATATAAACTAAAAATAAGCTTTCTGAGAAACTGCTTTGTGTTCTGTTAATTCATCTCACAGAGTTACAGCTTATCCCTCCAGAAGCCTTTCACTAAGACTGTTCTTGTGGAATTTGCAAAGTGATTTTTGGAAGCCCATAGAGGGCTATGGTGACAAAGGAAATATGTTCCGTTAAAAACTTTAAAGAAGCTTTCAGGAGAAACGGCTTTGTGTTCTGTTAATTCATTTCACAGAGTTACAGCTTTTCCCTCAAAAAGCCTTTCACTAAGACTGTTCTTGTGGGATTAACAAAGTGATATTTGGAAGCCCATAGTGTGCTATGGTGAAAAAGGAAATATCTACAGATAAAAACTGAAAAGAAGGTTTTGAGAAATTGGTTTGTGTTATGTTAATTCATTTCGAAGAGTTACAGCTTCCCCCTCTAGAAGCCTTTCGCTTAGACTGTTCTTGTGGAATTTACACATTGATATTTGGAACCCATAGAGGGCTATGGTGAAAAAGGAAATATCTTCAGTTAAAAATTGAAAAGAAGCTTTCTGAAAAACTGCCGTGTGTTCTCTTAATTATACATCTGACCGAGTTACAGCTTTCCAGTCAAGAAGCCTTCGCTAAGAATGTTCTTGTGGGATATTCAAAGTCATATTTGGAAGTCCATAGAGGGCTATGGTGAAAAAGGAAATATCTTCGGTTAAAAACTGGAAGGAAGTTTTCTGAGAAACTGCTTTGTGTTCTGTTAATTCATCTCAGAGAGTTACAGCTTCCCCTCAAGAAACTTTTGACTAAGACTCTTCTTGTGGAATTTGCAAAGTGATATTTGGAAGCCCATAGAGGACTATGGAGAAAAAGGAAATATTCTAAGATAAAAACTGGAAAGAAGCTTTCTGAGAACCTGCTTTGTGTTCTGTTAATTCAACTCACAGAGTTACGACTTTCCCCTCAAGAAGCCTTTCGCTAAGACTGTTCTTGTGAAATTTGAAAAGTGATGTTTTGAAGCCCATAGAGGGCTAGGGTGAAAAAGTAAATATCTTCCGTTAAAAACTGGAAAGAAGCATTCTGAGAAATTGCCCTGTGTTATGTTAATACATCTCAATGAGTTACAGCTTTCCCCTCAAGAAGCCTTTCGCTAAGGCTGTTCTTGGGAAATTTGCAAAGTGATATTTGGTATCCCATAGAGGGCTATGGTGAAAAAGGAAATATTTTCAGTTAAAATCTGGAAAGAAGCTTTCTGAGAAACTCCTTTGTGTTCTGTTATTTCATTTCACAGAGTTACTACTTTCGCCTCAAGAAGTCTTTCACTAAGACTGTTCTTGTGAAATTTTCAAAGTGATATTTGGAAGCCCATAGAATGCTGTGGTGAAAAAGGAAATATCTTCTGTTTAAAACTGCAAAGAAGATTTCTGAGAAACTGCTTTGTGTTCTGTTAATTCATCTCACAGAGTTACAACTTTTCCGTTAAGAGGCCTTTCGCTAAGACTGTTCTTGTGGAATTTGCAAAGTGATATTTGGAAGCCCATAGAGGGCTATGGTGAAAAAGGAAATATCCTAAGATAAAAACTGAAAAGGATGCTTTCTTATAAACTGCTTTGTGTTCTGTTAGTTCATCTCACAGAATTAAAGCTTTCCCCACAAGTAGTCGTTCACTAAGACTGTTATTGTGAAATTTGAAAAGTGATATTTGGAAGCCCATAGAGGGCTATGGTGAAAAAGGAAATATCTTCTGTTAAAAACTGGAAAGAAGCATTTTGAGAAACTGCCATGTGTTCTCAATACATCTCACCGAGTTATACCTTTCCCCTCAAGAAACCTATCGCTAAGATTGTTCTTGTGAAATTGGCAAAGTGATATTTTGAAGCCAATAGACGGCTATGGTGAAAAAGGAAATATCTTCAGTTAAAAAATGGAAAGAATCTTTCTGAGAAGCTGCTTTGTGTTCTCTTAACTCATCTCACAGAGTTACAGCTTTTCCCTCTAGAAGCGAATCACTAAGACTGTTCTTGTGGAATTTGCAAGGTGATATTTGGAAGCCCATAGAGGGCTCTGGTGAAAAAGGAAATATCTTCAGTTGAAAACTGGAAAGAAGCTTTCTGAGAAACGGTTTGTGTTCTGTTAATTCATCTCACAGAGTTACACCTTTCCCATCAAGGAGACTTTCGCTACGACTGTTCTTGTGTAATTTGCAAAGTGATATTTGGAAGCCCATAGAAGGCTATGGTGAAAAAGGAAATATCTTCTGTTAAAAACTGGAAAGAAGATTTCTGAGAAACTGCTTTGTGTTTTGTTAATTCATCTCACAGAGTTACAGCTTTCCCTCAAGAAGCCTTTCGCTAAGACTGTTCTAGTGGAATTTGCAAAGTGACATTTGGAAGCCCTTGGAGGACTATGGTGAAAAAGGAAATATCTTCCGTTAAAAACCGAAAAGAATCTTTCTGAGAAATTGCTTTGTGTTCTGTTAGTTAATCTCAAAGAGTTTCAGCTTTCCCCTACAGAAGCTGTTCACTAAGACTATTCTTGTGAAATTTGCATATTAATATTTGAACCCCATAGAGGGCTAAGGTGAAAAAGGAAATATCTTCCGTTAAAAACTTGAAAGAAGCTTTCTGAGAAATTGCCATGTGTTCTGTTAATACATCTCACAGACTTACAGCTTTTCTCTCCAGAAGCCTTTCGATAACACTGATCCTTTGGATTATGCAAAGTGATATTTGGAAGCCCATAGAGGGCTATGTTGAAAATGGAAATTTCCTAAGATAAAAACCGAAAAGAAGCTTTCTGAGAAACTGCTTTGTGTTCTGTTATTTCATCTCATAGAGTTACAGCTTTCCCCGCAAGAAGTCGTTCAATAAGAGTGTTCTTGTGAAATCTACAAAGTGATATTTGGAATATCATAGAGGGCTATGGTGAAAAAGGAAATATCTTCCCTTAAAAACTGGAAAGAAGGATTCTGAGAAACTGCCGTGTGTTCTGTTCTTACATGTGACCGAGTTACAGCTTTTCCCAAAAGAAGCCTTTCGCTAAGGCTGTTCTTGTGGGATTTGCAAAGTGATATTTGGAAGCCCGTGGAGGTCTTTGGTAAAAAAGGAAATATCTTCCGTGAAAAACTGGAAAGAAGCTTTCTGAGAAACTGCTTTGTGTTCTGTTAATTCAACACACAGAGTTACAGCTTACCCCTCAAGAAGACTTTCGCTAAGACTGTTCTTGTGGAACATTCAAAGTGATATTTGGAAGCCCATAGAGGACTAAGGTGAGAAAGGAAATGTCTTCGGTGAAATACTGGAAAGAATCTTTCCGAGAAAATGCTTTGTGTTCTTTTATTTCATCTCAGAGTGTTACAGCTTTCCCCTCAAGAAGCCTTTCGCTAAGACTGTTCTTGTGAAATTTGCAAAGTGATATTTGGAAGCCCATAGAGGGCTATGGTGAAAAAGGAAATATCCTAAGATAAAAACTGGAAAGATGGTTTCTGAGAATCTGTTTTGTGTTCTGTTAATTCATCTCACAGAGATACAGCTTTTCCCTCCAGAAACCTTTCGTTAAAACTCGTCTTATGGAATTCACAAATTGATATTTGGAAGCCCATAGAAGGCTATGGTGAAAAAGTAATAATCTTCCGTTAAAAACTGGAAAGAAGATTTCTTAGAGACTGCTTTGTGTTCTGTTAATTCATCTCACAGTGTTACAGCTTTCCCCTCTAGAATCCTTTCACTAAGATTGTTCCTGTGGAATTTGCAAAGTGATATTTGGAACCCGCAGAGGGCTGTGGTGAAAAAAGAAATATCCTAAGATAAAAACTGGAAAGAAGCTTTCTGAGAAACTGCTTTGTGTTCTGTTAATTCATCTCACAGACTTGCATCTTTCCCCTCAAGAAGCCGTTCACTAAGACTGTTCTTGTAGAATTTGAAAAATGAAATTTGTAATCCCATAGAGGGCAATAGTGAAAAAGGAAATATCTTCAGTTAACAACCGAAAAGGAGCTTTCTGATAAAGTTCTTTGTGTTCTGATAGTTCATCTCACAGAGTTTCAGCTTTCCACTCAAGAAGCACCACTAAGACTATTCTTGTGAAATTTGCAAATTGATATTTGGAAACCCATAGAGGGCTATGGTGAAAAAGGAAATATCTTACGTTAAAAAATTGGAAAGAAGCTTTCTGAGAAATTGCCGTGTGTTCTGTTAATACATCTCACCGAGTTATAGCTTTCCACTGCAGAAGCCTTTCGCTAAGACTGTTCTTCTGGAATTTGCAAAGTGATATTTGGAATCCCGTAGGGGGCTATGGTGAAAAAAAAAAAAAATCTTCCATTAAAAACTGTAAAGGAGCTTTCCGAGAAAATGTCGTGTGTTCTGTTAATATACCTCACCAAGTTACACCTTTCCCCTACAGAAGCCTTCAGCAAAGACTGTTCTTGTGGGATTTCAAAGTGATATTTGAAAGCTTATAGAGGGCTACGGTGAAAAAGGAAATATCTTCGGTTAAATATTGAAAAGAAGCTTTCTGAGAACCTGCTTTGTGTTCTGTTAATTCATCTCACAGAGTTACAGCTTTCCACTCAAGAAGCCTTTCGCTACGGCTGTTGTTGTGGAATTTGCAAAGTGATATTTGTAAGCCCATAGAGGGCCATGATGAAAAAGGAAATATCTTCAGTTAAGAACTGGAAAGAAACTTTCTGAGAAACTACTTTGTGTTCTGTTAATTCATCTCAAAGTGTTACAGCTTTCCCCTCATGAAGCCTTTCGATAAGACTGTTCTTGTGGAATTCGCAAAGTGATATTTGGAAGCCCATAGAGGGCTATGGTGAAAATGGAAATATCCTAAGATAAATTCGAAAGGAAGCTTTCTGCGAAACTGCGTTTTGTTCTGTTAGTTCATCTCACAGAGTTTCAGTTTTGCCCTCAAGGTGCCCCACTAAGACTATTCTTGTGAAATTTGCAAATTGATATTTGCAAACCCATAGAGTGCTACGGTGAAAAGGGAAATATCTTCCGTTAAAAACGGGAAAGAAGTTTTCAGAGGAGCTGCCGTGTGTTCTGTAAATACATCCACCGTGTTACAGCTTTCCCCTCAAGAAGCCGTTCGCTAAGGCTGTTCTAGTGGAACTTGCAAAGTGATATTTGGAAGCCCATAGAGGGCTATGGTGAGAAAGGAAATATCTTCCGGTAAAAACTGGAAAGAAGCTTTCTGAGAAACTGCAGTGTGTTCTGTTAATACACCTCACCGATTACAGCTTTACCCTCAAGAAGCCTTTCGCTAAGACTGTTCTTGTGGGATTTGCACTGTGATATTTGGAAGCCCATAGAGGGCTATGGTGAAAAAGGAAATATCTTCAGTTAAGAACTGGAAATAAGCTGTATGAGAAACTGCTTTGTGTTCTGTTGATTTGCCTTACAGAGTTACAGCTTTCCCCTCCAGAACCCTTTCCCTAAGACTGTTCTTGGGGAATTTGCAAAGTGATATTTGGTAAAAGGCGAAAGATTTCTACGATCTGAAGAGAAACCAGAGTATTGCAAAGTGATACTTGGAAGCCCATAGTGGGCGATGGTGAAAAAGGAAATAACTTCAGTTAAAAACAGGAAAGAAGCTTTCTGAGAAACTGCCATGTGTTGGTGTAATACATCTCACCGAGTTACAGCTTTCCCCTCAAGAAGCCTTTCACTAAAACTCTTCTTGTGGAATTTGTAATGAGATATTTGGAAGCCCATAGATGGCTATGGTGAAAAAGGAAATATCCTAAGATAAAAATTGAAAAGAAGCTTTCTGAGAAACGGCTTTGGGTTCTCTTAATTCATCTCACAGAGTTAGAGCTTTCCCCTAAAGAAGTCGTTCACTAAGACTGCTCTTGTGAAATCTGCAAAGTGATATTTGGAAACCCATAGGAGGCTGTGGTGAAAAAGGCAATGTCTTCCGTTAAAAACTGGAAAGAAGCTTTCTGAGAAACGACCATGTGTTCTGTTAATACACCTCACCGAGTTACAGCTTACCCCTCAAGAAGCCTTTCGCTAAGACTGCTCTTGTGGGATTTGCAAAGTGATATTTGGAAGCCCCTGGAGGGCTATGGTGAAAAAGGAAATATCTTCAGTTAAACTGTGGGTAGAAGCATGCTGAGAAACTGCTTTCTGTTCTGTTAATTCATCTCACACAGTTAGAGCTTTACCCTCAAGAAGCCTTTCGCTAAAAGGGTTCTTGAGGGATTTGCAAAGTGGTATTTGGAAGCCCCTAGAGGGCTATGCGGAAAAAGGAAATTTCTTCATTTAAAAACTGGAAAGAAGCTTTCTGAGAAACTGCTTTGTGTTCTGTGAATTCATCTCACAGAGTTACAGCTTTTACCTCAAAAAGCCTTTCGCTAAGACTGTTCTTGTGGAATATGCAAAGTGATATTTGGAAGCAAATAGAGGGCTAAGGTGAAAACGGAAATATCTTCCGTTAAACACTGGTAAGAAGATTTCTCAGAAACTGCTTTGTGTTCTGTTAATTCATCTCACAGAGTTACAACTTTCCCCTCCAGAAGCCCTCCGCAAAGTCTCTTCTTGTGGAATTTGCAAAGTGATATTTGGAAGCCAATAGAGGGGTATGGTGAAAAAGGAAATTACCTAAGTTAAAAAATGAAAGGAAGCTTTCTGAGAAATTGCTTTGTGTTCTGTTAATTCATCTCCCAGATTTACAGCTTTCCGCTCAAGAAGCCTTTCGCTAAGACTGTTCTTGTGCGATTTGCAAAGTGATATTTGGAAGCCCATAGAGCGCTATGGTGAGAAAGGAAATTTCTTCAGTTTAAAACTGGAAAGAAGCTTTCTGAGAAACTGCTTTGTGTTCTGTTAATTTATCTCACAGAGTTACAACTTTCCCCTCCAGAAGCCCTTCGTTAAGACTGTTCTTGTGGAATTTGAAAAGTGATATTTGGAAGCCCATAGAGGGCTATGGTGAAAAACGAAATATCTTCCGCTAAAAACCGAAAAGAAGCGCTCTGAGGAACCGCTTTGTGTTCTGTTAGTTCATCTCACAGAGTTTCAGCTTTCTCCTCAAGAGGCCGTTCACTAAAACTGTTCTTGTGAAATTTTCAAAGTGATATTTGAAAACCCATAGAGGGCTATGGTGAAAAAGGAAATATCTTCCGTTAAATATTGGAAAGAAGCTTTCAGAGAAACTGCTGTGTGTTCTGTTCACATCTCACCGAGTTACAGCTTTCCCCTCAAGAAGCTGTTGGCTAAGACTGTTCTATTGGAATTTGCAAAGTGATATTTGGAAGCCCATAGAGGGCAAAGGTGAAAAAGGAAATATCTTCTGTTAAAAACTGGAAAGAAGATTTCTGAGAAACTGCCGTGTGTTCTGTTAATACACCTCACGGAGTTACAGCTTTCCCCTCAAGAAGCCTTTCGCGAATACTGTTTTTGTGGTATTTGCACAGTGATATTAGGAAGCCCATAGAGGGCAATTGTGAAAAAGAAAATTTCTTCAGTTAAAACCTGGAAAGAAGTTTTCTTAGAAATTGCTTTGTGTTCTGTTAATTCATCTCACAGAATTACAGCTTTCCCCTCCAGAAACCTTTCCGTAAGGCTGTTCTTCTGGAATTTGCAAAGCTATTATTCGAAGCCCATAGAGGGCTATGGTGAAAAAGGAAATATCCTCCGTTAAAAACTGGAAAGAAGCTTTCTGAGAAACTGCTTTGTGTTCTATTAATTCATCTCACAGAATTACAGCTTTCCCTTCAAGAATCCTTTCGCTAAGGCTGTTCTTGTGGAATTGGCAAAGTGATATTTGGAAGCCCATAAAGGGCTATGGTGAAAAAGGAAATATCTTCTGTTAAAAACTGGAAAGAAGATTTCTGAGTAACTGCTTTGTGTTCTCTTAATTCATCTCACAGAGTTAAAACCTTCCCCTCCAGAAGCCCTCCGCAAAGACTGTTCTTGTGGAAATTGCAAAGTGATATTTGGAAGCCAATAGAGGGCTGTGGTGAAAAAGTAAATATGTTCCGTTAAAAACTGGAAAGAAGATTTCTGAGAAACTGCTTTGTGTTCTGTTAATTCATCTCACAGAGTTACAGCTTTCTTCTCGGGAAGCCGTTCACTAAGAGTGTTCTTGTGGAATTTGCAAAGTGATATTTGGAAGCTGATAGAGGGCTGTGGTGAAAAAAGAAATAGCCTAAGATAAAATCTGAAAAGAAGCTTTCTGAGAAAGTACTTTGTGTTCTGATAATTCAACTCACAGAATTACAGCATTCCCCTCAAGTAGCCTTACGCTAAGGCTGTTTTTGTGGAATTTGCAAAGTGATAGTGGAAGCCCATGCAGGGCTATGGTGAAAAAGGAAATATTTTCAGTTAAAAACTGGAAAGAAGCTTTCTGAGAAACTACTTTGTGTTCTGATAATTCATCTCAAAGGGTTACAGCTTTCCCCTGAAGAAGAATTTCGCTAAGACTGTTCTTGTGTAATTTGCAAAGTGATATTTTGAAGCCCATAAAGGGCTATGGTGAAAATGGAAATATCCTAAGATGAAAACCGAAAAGAAGTTTTCTGAAAACTTCTTTGTGTTCTGTTAGTTCATCTCACAGAGTTACAGCTTTCCCTGCAAGAAGTCGTTCACTAAGATTGTTTTTGTGAAATTTGAAAAGTGATATTTGGAAGCCGATAGAGGGCTATGGTGTAAAAGGAAATATCTTCCGTTAAAATCTGGAAAGAAGCTCTCTGAGAAACTGCCGTGTGTTCTGTTAATACATCTCACCAAGTTACAGCTTTCCACAGAAGTAGTCTTTGGCTAAGACTCTTCTTCTGGGATTTGCAAAGTGATATTTGGAAGCCCATAGAGGGCTTTGGTGAAAAAGGAAATATCTTCACTTAAAAACTGACAAGAAGCTTTCTGAGAATCTGCTTTGTGTTCTGTTAATTCATCTCACAGAGTTACAGCTTTCCCCTCAAGAAGCCTTTCGCTAAGACTTTTCTTGTGGAATATGCAAAGTGATATTTGGAAGCCCATAGAGGGCTATGGTTAAAAAGAAGATATCTTCAGTTAAAAACTGGAAAGAAGCTTTCTGAGAAACTGCTTTGTGTTCTGTTAATTCATCTCACAGACTTGCATCTTTCCCCTCAAGAAGCCGTTCACTAAGACTGTTCTTGTAGAATTTGAAAAATGAAATTTGTAATCCCATAGAGGGCAATAGTGAAAAAGGAAATATCTTCAGTTAACAACCGAAAAGGAGCTTTCTGATAAAGTTCTTTGTGTTCTGATAGTTCATCTCACAGAGTTTCAGCTTTCCACTCAAGAAGCACCACTAAGACTATTCTTGTGAAATTTGCAAATTGATATTTGGAAACCCATAGAGGGCTATGGTGAAAAAGGAAATATCTTACGTTAAAAAATTGGAAAGAAGCTTTCTGAGAAATTGCCGTGTGTTCTGTTAATACATCTCACCGAGTTATAGCTTTCCACTGCAGAAGCCTTTCGCTAAGACTGTTCTTCTGGAATTTGCAAAGTGATATTTGGAATCCCGTAGGGGGCTATGGTGAAAAAAAAAAAAAATCTTCCATTAAAAACTGTAAAGGAGCTTTCCGAGAAAATGTCGTGTGTTCTGTTAATATACCTCACCAAGTTACACCTTTCCCCTACAGAAGCCTTCAGCAAAGACTGTTCTTGTGGGATTTCAAAGTGATATTTGAAAGCTTATAGAGGGCTACGGTGAAAAAGGAAATATCTTCGGTTAAATATTGAAAAGAAGCTTTCTGAGAACCTGCTTTGTGTTCTGTTAATTCATCTCACAGAGTTACAGCTTTCCACTCAAGAAGCCTTTCGCTACGGCTGTTGTTGTGGAATTTGCAAAGTGATATTTGTAAGCCCATAGAGGGCCATGATGAAAAAGGAAATATCTTCAGTTAAGAACTGGAAAGAAACTTTCTGAGAAACTACTTTGTGTTCTGTTAATTCATCTCAAAGTGTTACAGCTTTCCCCTCATGAAGCCTTTCGATAAGACTGTTCTTGTGGAATTCGCAAAGTGATATTTGGAAGCCCATAGAGGGCTATGGTGAAAATGGAAATATCCTAAGATAAATTCGAAAGGAAGCTTTCTGCGAAACTGCGTTTTGTTCTGTTAGTTCATCTCACAGAGTTTCAGTTTTGCCCTCAAGGTGCCCCACTAAGACTATTCTTGTGAAATTTGCAAATTGATATTTGCAAACCCATAGAGTGCTACGGTGAAAAGGGAAATATCTTCCGTTAAAAACGGGAAAGAAGTTTTCAGAGGAGCTGCCGTGTGTTCTGTAAATACATCCACCGTGTTACAGCTTTCCCCTCAAGAAGCCGTTCGCTAAGGCTGTTCTAGTGGAACTTGCAAAGTGATATTTGGAAGCCCATAGAGGGCTATGGTGAGAAAGGAAATATCTTCCGGTAAAAACTGGAAAGAAGCTTTCTGAGAAACTGCAGTGTGTTCTGTTAATACACCTCACCGATTACAGCTTTACCCTCAAGAAGCCTTTCGCTAAGACTGTTCTTGTGGGATTTGCACTGTGATATTTGGAAGCCCATAGAGGGCTATGGTGAAAAAGGAAATATCTTCAGTTAAGAACTGGAAATAAGCTGTATGAGAAACTGCTTTGTGTTCTGTTGATTTGCCTTACAGAGTTACAGCTTTCCCCTCCAGAACCCTTTCCCTAAGACTGTTCTTGGGGAATTTGCAAAGTGATATTTGGTAAAAGGCGAAAGATTTCTACGATCTGAAGAGAAACCAGAGTATTGCAAAGTGATACTTGGAAGCCCATAGTGGGCGATGGTGAAAAAGGAAATAACTTCAGTTAAAAACAGGAAAGAAGCTTTCTGAGAAACTGCCATGAGTTGGTGTAATACATCTCACCGAGTTACAGCTTTCCCCTCAAGAAGCCTTTCACTAAAACTCTTCTTGTGGAATTTGTAATGAGATATTTGGAAGCCCATAGATGGCTATGGTGAAAAAGGAAATATCCTAAGATAAAAATTGAAAAGAAGCTTTCTGAGAAACGGCTTTGGGTTCTCTTAATTCATCTCACAGAGTTAGAGCTTTCCCCTAAAGAAGTCGTTCACTAAGACTGCTCTTGTGAAATCTGCAAAGTGATATTTGGAAACCCATAGGAGGCTGTGGTGAAAAAGGCAATGTCTTCCGTTAAAAACTGGAAAGAAGCTTTCTGAGAAACGACCATGTGTTCTGTTAATACACCTCACCGAGTTACAGCTTACCCCTCAAGAAGCCTTTCGCTAAGATTGCTCTTGTGGGATTTGCAAAGTGATATTTGGAAGCCCCTGGAGGGCTATGGTGAAAAAGGAAATATCTTCAGTTAAACTGTGGGTAGAAGCATGCTGAGAAACTGCTTTCTGTTCTGTTAATTCATCTCACACAGTTAGAGCTTTACCCTCAAGAAGCCTTTCGCTAAAAGGGTTCTTGAGGGATTTGCAAAGTGGTATTTGGAAGCCCCTAGAGGGCTATGCGGAAAAAGGAAATTTCTTCATTTAAAAACTGGAAAGAAGCTTTCTGAGAAACTGCTTTGTGTTCTGTGAATTCATCTCACAGAGTTACAGCTTTTACCTCAAAAAGCCTTTCACTAAGACTGTTCTTGTGGAATATGCAAAGTGATATTTGGAAGCAAATAGAGGGCTAAGGTGAAAACGGAAATATCTTCCGTTAAACACTGGTAAGAAGATTTCTCAGAAACTGCTTTGTGTTCTGTTAATTCATCTCACAGAGTTACAACTTTCCCCTCCAGAAGCCCTCCGCAAAGTCTCTTCTTGTGGAATTTGCAAAGTGATATTTGGAAGCCAATAGAGGGGTATGGTGAAAAAGGAAATTACCTAAGTTAAAAAATGAAAGGAAGCTTTCTGAGAAATTGCTTTGTGTTCTGTTAATTCATCTCCCAGATTTACAGCTTTCCGCTCAAGAAGCCTTTCGCTAAGACTGTTCTTGTGCGATTTGCAAAGTGATATTTGGAAGCCCATAGAGCGCTATGGTGAGAAAGGAAATTTCTTCAGTTTAAAACTGGAAAGAAGCTTTCTGAGAAACTGCTTTGTGTTCTGTTAATTTATCTCACAGAGTTACAACTTTCCCCTCCAGAAGCCCTTCGTTAAGACTGTTCTTGTGGAATTTGAAAAGTGATATTTGGAAGCCCATAGAGGGCTATGGTGAAAAACGAAATATCTTCCGCTAAAAACCGAAAAGAAGCGCTCTGAGGAACCGCTTTGTGTTCTGTTAGTTCATCTCACAGAGTTTCAGCTTTCTCCTCAAGAGGCCGTTCACTAAAACTGTTCTTGTGAAATTTTCAAAGTGATATTTGAAAACCCATAGAGGGCTATGGTGAAAAAGGAAATATCTTCCGTTAAATATTGGAAAGAAGCTTTCAGAGAAACTGCTGTGTGTTCTGTTCACATCTCACCGAGTTACAGCTTTCCCCTCAAGAAGCTGTTGGCTAAGACTGTTCTATTGGAATTTGCAAAGTGATATTTGGAAGCCCATAGAGGGCAAAGGTGAAAAAGGAAATATCTTCTGTTAAAAACTGGAAAGAAGATTTCTGAGAAACTGCCGTGTGTTCTGTTAATACACCTCACGGAGTTACAGCTTTCCCCTCAAGAAGCCTTTCGCGAATACTGTTTTTGTGGTATTTGCACAGTGATATTAGGAAGCCCATAGAGGGCAATTGTGAAAAAGAAAATTTCTTCAGTTAAAACCTGGAAAGAAGTTTTCTTAGAAATTGCTTTGTGTTCTGTTAATTCATCTCACAGAATTACAGCTTTCCCCTCCAGAAACCTTTCCGTAAGGCTGTTCTTCTGGAATTTGCAAAGCTATTATTCGAAGCCCATAGAGGGCTATGGTGAAAAAGGAAATATCCTCCGTTAAAAACTGGAAAGAAGCTTTCTGAGAAACTGCTTTGTGTTCTATTAATTCATCTCACAGAATTACAGCTTTCCCTTCAAGAATCCTTTCGCTAAGGCTGTTCTTGTGGAATTGGCAAAGTGATATTTGGAAGCCCATAAAGGGCTATGGTGAAAAAGGAAATATCTTCTGTTAAAAACTGGAAAGAAGATTTCTGAGTAACTGCTTTGTGTTCTCTTAATTCATCTCACAGAGTTAAAACCTTCCCCTCCAGAAGCCCTCCGCAAAGACTGTTCTTGTGGAAATTGCAAAGTGATATTTGGAAGCCAATAGAGGGCTGTGGTGAAAAAGTAAATATGTTCCGTTAAAAACTGGAAAGAAGATTTCTGAGAAACTGCTTTGTGTTCTGTTAATTCATCTCACAGAGTTACAGCTTTCTTCTCGGGAAGCCGTTCACTAAGAGTGTTCTTGTGGAATTTGCAAAGTGATATTTGGAAGCTGATAGAGGGCTGTGGTGAAAAAAGAAATAGCCTAAGATAAAATCTGAAAAGAAGCTTTCTGAGAAAGTACTTTGTGTTCTGATAATTCAACTCACAGAATTACAGCATTCCCCTCAAGTAGCCTTACGCTAAGGCTGTTTTTGTGGAATTTGCAAAGTGATAGTGGAAGCCCATGCAGGGCTATGGTGAAAAAGGAAATATTTTCAGTTAAAAACTGGAAAGAAGCTTTCTGAGAAACTACTTTGTGTTCTGATAATTCATCTCAAAGGGTTACAGCTTTCCCCTGAAGAAGAATTTCGCTAAGACTGTTCTTGTGTAATTTGCAAAGTGATATTTTGAAGCCCATAAAGGGCTATGGTGAAAATGGAAATATCCTAAGATGAAAACCGAAAAGAAGTTTTCTGAAAACTTCTTTGTGTTCTGTTAGTTCATCTCACAGAGTTACAGCTTTCCCTGCAAGAAGTCGTTCACTAAGATTGTTTTTGTGAAATTTGAAAAGTGATATTTGGAAGCCGATAGAGGGCTATGGTGTAAAAGGAAATATCTTCCGTTAAAATCTGGAAAGAAGCTCTCTGAGAAACTGCCGTGTGTTCTGTTAATACATCTCACCAAGTTACAGCTTTCCTCAGAAGTAGTCTTTGGCTAAGACTCTTCTTCTGGGATTTGCAAAGTGATATTTGGAAGCCCATAGAGGGCTTTGGTGAAAAAGGAAATATCTTCACTTAAAAACTGACAAGAAGCTTTCTGAGAATCTGCTTTGTGTTCTGTTAATTCATCTCACAGAGTTACAGCTTTCCCCTCAAGAAGCCTTTCGCTAAGACTTTTCTTGTGGAATATGCAAAGTGATATTTGGAAGCCCATAGAGGGCTATGGTTAAAAAGAAGATATCTTCAGTTAAAAACTGGAAAGAAGCTTTCTGAGAAACTGCTTTGTGTTCTGTTAATTCATCTCACAGACTTGCATCTTTCCCCTCAAAAAGCCTTTCACTAAGTCTATTCTTGTGGGATTTGAAAAGTGATATTAGTAAGCCCATAGAGGGCTATGGTGAAAAAGGAAATCTGTTCAGATAAAATCAGGAAAGAAGCTTTCTGAGAAACTGCTTTGTGTTCTGTTAATTCATCTCACAGAGTTACAGCTTTCCCCTCAAGAAGCCTTTCGCTAAGACTGTTCTTGTGAAATTTGCAAAGTGATATTTGGAAGCCCATAGAGGGCTACGGTGAGATAGGAAGTATCCTAAGATAAAAACTGAAAAGAAGCTTTCTCAGAAACTGCTTAGTGTTCTGTTAATTCATCTTACAGAGTTACAGCTTTACCCTCAAGAAGCCTTTGGCTAAGAATGTTCTTGTGGATTTTGCAAAGTGAAATTTGAAGCCCATAGAGGGGTACGGTGAAAAAGCAATATCTTCCGTTAAATCAGAAAAGAAGCTTTCTGAGAAACTGCTTTGTGTTCTGTTAATTCACATCACAGAGTTACAGATTTCTCCTCAAGAAGCCTTTCGCTAAGACTTTTCCTGTGGAAATTGCAAAGTGATATTTGGAAGCCCTTAGAGGTCTATGGTGAAAAAGGAAATATACCAAGATAGAAACTGAAAAGAAGTTTCTGAGAAACTGCTTTGTGTTCTGTTAATTCATCTCACTGTGCTACATCTTTCCCCTCAGGAAGCCTTTCGCTATGACTGTTCTTGTGGAATTTGCAAAGTGATATTTGGAAGCCTATAGAGGTCTATGTTGAAAAAGGAAATATGCTAAGATAAAAAGTGAAAAGAAGCTTTCTGAGAAACTGCTTTGTGTTCTGTTTATTCATTTCACAGAGTTACAGCTTTCCCCTCAAGAAGCCTTTTGCTAATGCTGTTCTTGTGCATTTGCAAAGTGGTATTTGGAAGCCCATCGAGGGCTAGGGAGAAAAAGGAAATATCTTCACTCAAAAAGTGGAAAGAAGCTTTATGAGTAACTGCTTTGTGTTCTGTTAATTCATGTCACCGAGTTACAGCTTTCCTCTCAAGAAGCCTTTCACTAAGATTGTTCTTATGGAATTTGCAAAGTGATATTTGGAAGGCCTTAGGGGGCAATGGTAAAAAAGGAAATATCTTCCGTTAAAAACTGAAAGAAGCTTTCTGAGAAACTGCTTTGTGTTCTGTTAATTCATCTCACAGAGTTACAGCTTTCCCCTGAAGAAGCCTTTCGCTAACACTGTTCTTGGGGAATTTGCAAAGAGATATTTGGAAGCCCACAGAGGGTTAAGGTAAAAAAGGAAATATCTTCAGTTAAAAACTGGAAAGAAACTTTCTGACAAACTGCTTTTTGTTCTGTTAATTCATCTCACAGAGTTACAGCTTTCCACTCAGGAAGCCTTTCGCCAAGACAGTTCTTGTGGAATTTGCAAACTGATATCTGGAAGCCCTTAGACAATTTTGGTGAAAAAGGAAATATCTTCCGTTAAAAACCGGAAAGAAGCTTTCTATGAAACTGCTTTGTGTCCTGTTATTTCATCTCACAGAGTTACAGCATTCCCCTCAAAAGACCATTCATTAAGACTGCTCTTGTGGAATGTGCAAAGTGATATTTGGAAGCCTTTTGAGGGCTACGGTGAAAAATTAAATATCCTACGATAAAAACCGAAAAGAAGCTTTCTGAGAAACTGCATTCTGTTCTCTTAATTCATCTCATGGAGTTATAGCTTTCCCCTCAAGGAGCCGATCACTAAGACTGTTCTTGTGGAATTTGCAAAGTGATATTTGGAAGTCCATAGAGGGCTTTGGGGAAAATGGAAATATCTTCAGTTAAAAATTCGAAAGAAACTTTCTGAATACAGCTTTTCACTCAAGAAGCCTTTCGCTAGGACTGTTCTTCTGGAATTTGCAAAGTGATATTTGGAAGCTCATAGAGGTCTATGGTGAAAAAGGAAATATCTTCCGTTAAAAACTGGAAGAAAGCTTTCTGAGAAACCTCTTTGTGTTCTGTGAATTCATTTCACAGTGGTACAGCTTTCCCCTCAAGAAGCCTTAACGAAGACTGTTCTAGTGGAATTTGCAAAGTGATATTTAGAAGCCCATAGAAGGCAATGGTGAAAAAGGAAAAATCTTCCGTTAAAAACTGGAAAGAAGCTTTCTGAGAAACTGCTTTGTGTTCTGTTAATTCATTTGACAGAGTTACAGCCTTCCCCTCAATAAGCCTTTCGGTAGGACAGTTCTTGTGGAATTTTTAAGTTATATATGGAAGCACTAAGAGGGCTATGGTGGAAATGGAAATACCTTCCATTAAAAACTGGAAAGAAGCTTTTTGAGAAACTGCTTTGTGTTCTGATAATTCATTTCACAGAGTTACAGCTTTCCCCGCAAGAAGTCTTTCGCTAATACTGTTCTTGTGGAATTTAGGAGGTGATATTTAGTAGCCAATAGAGGGCTACGGTGTAAAAGGAACTTTCCTAAGAAAAAAACTGAAAGGAGGCTTTCTGAGAAACTGCTTTCTGTTCTGTTAATTCATTTCACAGACATACAGCTTTACCCTCCAGAAGCCTTTCGCTGAGACTGTTCTTGTGGAAATTGAAATGTGATATTTGGAAGCCCACACAGGGCAATGGTGAAAAAGGAAATATCTTCCATTAAAAACCGGAACGAAGCTTTCTGAGAAACTGCTTTGTGTTCTGCTATTTCATCTGACTGAGTTACAGCTTTCCCTTCAAAAAGCCATTCATTAAGAGTGTTCTTGTGGAATGTGCAAAGTGATATTTGGAAGCCCATAGAGGGCTATGGTGAAAAAGGAAATATCCTACGATAAAAACCGAAAAGAAGCTTTCTGAGAAAGTGCATTGAGTTCTCTTAATTCATCTCACGGAGTTATAGCTTTCCCCTCAAGGAGCCAATCACTAAGACTGTTCTTGTGGAATTTGCAAAGTGATATTTGGAAGTCCATAGAGGGCTATGGGGAAAAAGGAAATATCTTCAGTTAAAAACTCGAAAGAAGCTTTCTGATTACAGATTTTCCCTCAAGAAGCCTTTCGCTATGCCTGTTCTTGTGGAATTTGCAAAATGATATTTGGAAGCCCTTACAGGGCTATGGTGAAAAAGGAAATATCTTCCTTTGAAAACTGGAAGAACGCTTTCTCAGAAACCTCTTTGTTTTCTGTGAATTCATCTCACAGAGGTACAGCTTTCCCCTCAAGAAACCTTTCACTAAGACTGTTCTTGTGGAATTTGCCAAGTGATATTTGGAAGCCCATAGAAGTCTCTGGTGAAAAAGGAAATATCCTAAGATAAAAACTGAAAAGAAGCTCTCTGAGAAACAGCTTTGTGTTCTGTTAATTCATCTCACAGAGTTACAGCTTTCCCCTCAAGAAGCCTTTCTTTTAGACTGTTCTTGTGGAATTTGCAAAGTGATATTTGGAAGCCCATGGAGGGCTATTTTGAAAATGGAAATATCCAAAGATAAAAACCGAAAAGAAGCTGTCTGAGAAACTGCTGTGTGTTGTGTTAGTTCATCTCACAGTGTTACAGCTTTCCCCTCTAGAAGCCCTTCACTAAGACTGTTCTTGTGAAATTTGCAAACTGATATTTGTAATCCCATAGAGGGCTATGGTGAAAAAGGAAATATCTTTCGTTAAAAACTGGAAAGAAGATTTCTGAGAAACTGCTTTGTTTTCTGTTAATTCATCTCACAGAGTTACAGATTTCCCCTCCAGAAGTTTTTCGCTAACAATGTTCCTGTGGAATTTGCAAAGTGATATTTTGAAGCCCATAGTGGGCTATGGTGAAAAAGGAAATATCTTCCGTTAAAAACTGGAAAGAACCTTTCTGAGAAACTGCTTTGTGTTCCGTTAATTAATCTCACAGAATTACAGCTTTCCTATCATGAAGCTGATCACTAAGACTGTTCTTTTGGAATATGCAAAGTGATATTTGGAAGTCCATAGACTGCTACGGTGAAAAAGGAAATATCCTAAGGAAAAAACTGAAAAGAAGCTTTCTGAGAAACTGCTTTGTGTTCTGTTATTTCGTCTCCAGAGTTACAGCTTTGCCCTCAAGAAGCCTTTCGCTAAGACTGTTCTTGTGGAATTTGCAAAGTGATATTTGGAATCCCTTAGAGGGCTAAGGCGAAAAAGGAAATATCTTGCGTTAAAAACTGGAAGGAAGCATCCTAGGAAACTTCTTTGTGTTCTGTTAATTCATCTCACAGAGTTACAGCTGTCCCATCCAGAAACCTTTCGCTAACACTGTTCTTGTGGAATTTGCAAAGTGATATTTGGAAGTCCAGAGAGAGCTATGGTGAAAATGGAAATATCCTAAGATAAATACTGAAAAGAAGCTTTCTGAGAAACTGCTTTGTGTTTTGTTAATTCATCTCACAGAGTTACAGCTTTCCCCTCCAGAAGCCTTTCCGTAGGACTGTTCTTGTGGAATTTGCAAAGTGAAATTTGGAAGCCCAGAGAGGGCTATAATGAAAAAGGAAATTTATTCCGTTAAAAACCGAAAAGAAGCTTTCTGAGAAACTGCTTTGTGTTTTGTTAGTACATCTCACAAAATTACAGCTTTGCTCTCCCGAAGCCTTTCGCTAAGACTGTTCTTGTGGAATTTGCAAAGTGATCTTAGAAGACCGTAGAGGGCTATGGTGAAAAAGGAAATATCTTCCATTAAAAACTGGAAAGAAGCTTTCTGAGAGACTGCTTTGTGTTCTGTTAATTCCTCTCACAGATTAGAGCTTTCACCTCAAGAAGTCTTTTGCTAAGGCTGTTGTTGTGAAGTTTTCAAAGTGATATTTGGAAGCCCGTAGATGGCTATGGTGAAAATGGAAATAACCTAAGATAAAAATCGAAAAAAAGCTTTCTGAGAATCTCCTTGTGTTCTGTTAGTTCATCTCACAGAGTTACAGCTTTACCCTCAAGAAACCGTTCGCTAAGATTGTTCTTGTGAAATTTGCAAAGTGATAGTGGAAGCCTGTAGAGAGCTATGCTGAAAAAGGAAATAACTTCAGTTTAAAACTGGAAAGAATCTTTCTGAGAAACTACTTTGTGTTCTCTTAATTCAACTCACAGAGTTACAGTTTCCCTTCAAGAAGCCTTTCGCTAAGACTGTTCTTGTGGAATTTGCAAAGTGATATTTGGAGCCATTTGATGGCTATGGTGAAAAAGAAAATATCCTAATATAAAAACTGAACAGAAGCTTTCTGAGAAACTGCTTTGTGTACTGTTAATTCATGTCACAGCGTTACAGCTTGTCCCTGAAGAAGCCTTTCGCTAAGACTGTTCTTGTGGAATTTGCAGAGAGAAATTTCGAAGGGCTATGGTGAAAAAGGGAATATCTTCCGTTAAAAACCGAAAAGAAGCTTTCTGAGAAACTGCTTTGTGTTCTGTTAGTTCATCTCACAGAGTTTGAGCTTTCCCCTCAAGAAGGCGTTCACTAAGACTCTTCTTGTGCAATTTGCAAATTCATATTTGGTAACCCATAGAAGGCTATGGTGAAAAAGGAAATATCTCCCGTTAAAAAGGGGAAAGAAGCTTTCTGAGAAACTGGCGTGTTTTCTGTTAATACATCTCACCGAATTAGAGCTTTCCCCTCCAGAAGCCTTTCGCTAAGACTGTTCTTGTGGAATTTGCAAGGTGATATTTGGAAGACCATAGAGGGCTATGGTGAAAAAGGAAGTATCCTCAGATAGAAACTGAAAAGAAGCTTTCTGAAAAACTGCTTTGTGTTCTGTTGAATCACCTCAAAGAGTTAGAACTTTCCCCTTAAGAAGCCTTTCGCTAAGACTGTTCTCGTGGAATTTGCAAAGTGATATTCGGAAGCCCAAAGAGTGCTATAGTGAAAATGGAAATATCCTAAGATAAAAACCGAAAAGAATCTTTCTGAGAAACTGCCTTGTGTTCTGTTAGTTCATCTCATAGAGTTACAGCTTTACCCTCAAGAAGCCATTCACTAAGACTGTTCTTGTGGAATTTGCAAAGTGATATTTGGAAGCCCATAGAGGGCTATGGTGAAAAAGGAAATATCTTCAATTAAAAACTGAAAAGAAGCTTTCTGAGAAACTGCTTTGTGTTCTGTTAATTCAACTCACAGAGTTACAGCTTTCCCCTCAAGAAGCCTTTCGCTAAGGCTGTTTTTGTGGAAATTGCAAATTGATATTTGGAAGCCCCTATAGTTCAATGGTGAAAATGGAAATATCCTAACCTGAAAAAAGAAAATAAGCTTTCTGAGAAACCGCTTTTCGTTCTGTTAGTTCATCTCACAGAGTTACAGCTTTCCACTCAAGAAGCCGTTCACTAAGACTGTTCTTGTGAAATTTGCAAAGTGATATTTGGAAGCCCATAGAGGGCTATGATGAAAAAGCAAATATCTTCCTTTAAAAACTGGAAAGAAGATTTCCGAGAAACTATATTGTGTTCTGTTAATTTATCTTACACAGTCACAGCTTTCCCCTCAAGAAGCCTTTCGCAAAGACTGTTCTTGTGCAATTTGCAAAGTGATATTTGGAGGCCCATAGAAGTTTATGGTGAAAAAGTAAATATATTCCGTTAAAAACTGGAAAGAAGATTTCCGAGAAACTATATTGTGTTCTGTTAATTCATCTCAAAGAGTTACAGCTGTCCCCTCAAGAAGCCTTTCGCTAAGACTGTTCTTGTGGAATTTGCAAAGTGATATTTGGAAGCCCATAGAGGGCTACTGTGAAAAAGGAAATATCCAAAGATAAAAACTGAAAAGAAGCTTTCTGGGTAACTGCATTGTTTTCTCTTAATTCATCTCACAGAATTACAGATTTCACCTCAAGAAGCCTGTCGTTAAGTCTATTATTGTGGAAATTGCAAAGTGATATTTGGAAGGCCATAGAGGGTTATTGTGGAAAAGGAAATATTCCAAAATAAAAACTGAAAAGAAGCTTTCTGAGAAACTGCTTTGTGTTATGTTAATTCATTTCACTGCGTTACAGCTTACCCGTAAAGAAGATTTTCGCTAACACTGGTCCTGTGGAATTTGCAAATTGATATTTGGAAGCCCTTGGGGGGTATGGTCAAAAAGGAAATATCCTAAGATAAAAACTGAAAAGAAGCTTTCTGACAAACTAATTTGTGTTCTGTTAATTCATCTCAGAGAGTTACAGCTTTCCCCTCAAGAATTTCTGCGCTAAGACTGTTCTTGTGGAATTTGCAAAGTAATATTTCAAAGCCTACAGAGGGCTCTTTTGAAATGGAATGATCCTAAGATAAAATCTGAAAGAAGCTGTCTGAGAAACTGCTTTGTGTTCTGTTAATTCATTTCACAGAGTTACAGCTATCCCCTCAAGAAGAATTTCGCTAAGACTATTCTTGTGGAATTTGCAAAGTGATATTAGGAAGTCCATAGAGGGCAATGGTGAATTAGGAAATATCCTAAGATAAAAACTGAAAAGAAGCTTTCTGAGAAACTACCTTGTCTTCTGTTAATTCAATCACAGATTTACAGCTTTCCCCTCAAGAAGACATTCGAGATGGCTGTTCTTGTGGAATTTGCAATGTGATATTTGGAAGCCCATAGAGGGCTATGGTGAAAAAGGAAATATCTTCAGTTAATAACTGGAAAGAAGCTTTCTGAGAAACTGCTTTGTGTTCTGTTAATTCATCTCACAGAGTTACAGCTATCCCCTCAAGAAGAATTTCGCTAAGACTCTTCATGTGGAATTTGCAAAGTGATAATTGGAAGCCCATAGAGGGCTATGGTTAAAAAAGGAATTATACTAAGATAAAAACCGAAAAGAAATTTCTGATAAACTACTTTGTGTTCTGTTAGTTCATCTCACAGAGTTACAGCTTTCCCCCCAAGAAGACGTTCACTAAGACTGTTCTTGTGAAATTTGGAAAGTGATATTTGGAAGCCCATAGAGGGTTATTGTGGAAAAGGAAATATCTTCCGTTAAAAACTGGAAAGAAGCTTTGTGGGAAACTGCTTTGTGTTCTGTTAATTCATCTCACAGAATTACAGCTTTCCCTCAAGAAGCCTTTGCCTTAGACTGTTCTTGTGGGATATGCAAAGTGATATATTGAAACCCATAGAGGACCTTGGTGAAAAAGGAAATATCCTAAGATAAAAATAGAAAACAAGCTTTCTGAGAAACTGCTTTGTGTTCTGTTAATTCATCTCACAGAGTTGCAGCTTTCCCTCAAGAAGCCTTTCTCTAAGACTGTTCTTGTGGAATTTGCCAAGTGATAGTTGGAAGCCCAAAAAGGGCCATGGTGCCAAAGGAAATATCTGCCGTTAAAAACTGGAAAGAAGCTTTCTGAGAAACTGCTTTGTGTTCTGTTAATTCATTTCACAGAATTACAGCTTTCTTCTCAAGATGCCTTTCCCTAAGACTGTTCTTGTGGAATTTGCAAAGTGATATTTGGAATCCCTTAGAGGGCAATGGTGAAAAAGGAAATATCTTACGTTAAAAACTGGAAAGAATCTTTCTGAGAAACTACTTTCTGTTCTGTCAATTCATCTCACAGACTTGCAGCTTTCCCCTCAAGAAGAATTTCCCTAAGACTCTTACTGTGGAATTTGCAAAGTGATATTTGGAAGCCCATAGAGGGCTATGGAGAAAAAGGAAATATCCTAAGTTAAAAACTGAAACGAAGCTTTCTGAGAAACTGCTTTGTGTTCTGTTAATTCAACTCACAGAGTTACAGCTTCCTCCTGAAGAAGCCTTTGGTCAAGGCTCTTCTTTTGGAATTCGCAAAGTGATATTTGGAAACCCATAGAGGGCTATTGTGAAAATGGAAATATCCTAAGATAAAAACCGATAAGAAGCTTTCTCAGAAACTACTTTGTGTTCTCTTAGTTCATCTCACAGGGTTACAGCTTTCCTCTCAAGAGGCCGTTCACTAAGAATCTCCTTGAGAAATTTTCAAAGTAATATTTGGAAGCCCATAGAGGGCTATGGTGAAAAAGGAAATATCTTCCGTTGAAAACTGGAAAGAAGCTTTCTGAGAAACTGCTTTGTGTTCTTTTAAATCTTCTCACAGAGTTACAGCTTTCCCCTCAAGAAACATTTCGCTAAGACTGTTCTTGTGGAATGTGCAAAATCATGTTTGGAAGCCCATAGAGCTCTAAGGTGAAAAAGGAAATTTCTTCCGTTAAAAATTGTAAAGGGTCTTTCTGAGAAACAGCTTTGTGTTCTGTTAATCCAACTCACAGAGTTACAGCTTTCCCCTCAAGAAGACTTTCGATAAGACAGTTCTTGTAGAATTTGCAAAGTGATATTTGGAAGTTCATAGAGAACTATGGTGAAAATGGAAATATCCTAAGATAAAAACTGAAAAGAATATTTCTGAGAAACTGCTTTGTGTTCTGATAATTCATTTAACAGTGTTACAGCTTTCTCCTCAAGAAGCCTTTCGCTAAAGCTGTTCTTGTGGAATTTGGCAAGTGATATTTGGAAACCCATAGAGGGCTACGGTGAAAAAGGAAATTCTTCCATTAAAAAGTGGAAAGAAGCTTTCCGAGAAACTGCTTTGTGTTCTGTTAATTCATCTCACAGAGTTACAATTTTCCCCTCAAGAAGCGTTTCGCTAAGTCTGTTCTTGTGGAATTTGCAAAGTGATATTTGGAAGCCTATAGATGGCTATGGTGAAAAAGGAAATATCCTAAGATAAAAACTGAAAAGAAGTTTCTGAGAAACTGCTTTGTGTTCTGTTAATTCAATCACAGATTTACAGCGTTCCCCTCAAGAAGACTTTCGCTATGGCTTTTCTTGTGGAATTTGCAATGTGATATTTGGAAGCCGATAGAGGGTTATGGTGAAAAAGGAAATATCTTCACTTAAAAACTGGAAAGAAGCTTTCCGAGAAACTGCTTTGTGTTCTGTTAATTCATCTCACAGAGTTACAGCTTTCCCCTCAAGAAGCCTTTCACTAAGACAGGGCTTGTGGAATTGAAAAGTGATATATGGAAGTCCATAGAGGTCTATGGTGTAAAAGAAAATATCTTCCATTAAAAACTGGAAAGAAGCTTTCTGATTACAGCTTTCATCTCAAGAAGCCTTTCGCTAAGACTCTTCTTGTGGAATTTGCAAAGTGATATTTGGAATCCCATAGAGGGCTATGGTGAAAAAGGAAATATCCTAAGGTAAAAACTGAAAAGTAGGTTGCCGAGAAAATGTTTTGTGTTCTGTAAATTCATCTTACAGTGTTGCAGCTTTACCCTCAAGAAGCCTTTCGCTAAGACTGTTTTTCTGGAATTTGCAAAGTGATATTTGGAAGCCCAAAGAGGGCTATGCTGAAAAAGGAAATATCCTAAGATAAAAACTGAAAAGAAGCTTTCTGAGAAACTGTTTTGTGTTCTGTTCATTCATCTCAGAGTGTTACAGCTTTCCCTTCAAGAAGTCATTCACAAAGTCTGTTCTAGTGTAATTTGCAAAGTGATATTTGGAAGACCATAGAGGGCTACGTTGAAAAAGGAAATATAGTAAGATAAAATCCGAAAAGAAGCTTTTTGAGAAACTGCTTTGTGTTCTGTTAATTCATCTCAGAGAGTTACAGATTTCCCCTCAAGAGGCCGTTCACTAAGACTGTTCTTCTGAAGTGTGGAAAGTGATATTTAGAATCCCATAGAGGGCTATGGTAAAAAAGGAATTATTTTCCGTTAAAAACAGGAAGGAAGCTTTCTGAGAAACTGCTTTGTGTTCTGTAAATTCATCTCACAGCGTTAGAACATTTCCCTCTAAAAGCCTTTCGCTGAGGTTGTTGTTGTCGAATTTGCAATGTGATATTTGGAAGCCCATAGAGGGCTATGGTGAAAAAGGAAATATCTTCAGTTAAAAACTGGAAAGAAGCTTTCTGAGAAACTGCCATGTGTTCTGATAATAGACCTCACCTAGTTACAGCTTTCCCCTCAAGAAGCCTTTCGATAAGACTGTTCTAGTGGGATTTGCAAAGTGATATTTGGAAGCCCATAGTGCGCTATGGTGAAAAAGGAAATATCTTCAGTTAAAAACCGGAAAGAAGCTTTCTGAGAAACTCCTTTTTGTTCTGTTAATTCACCTCACAGAGTTACAGCTTTCCCCTCAATAATTCTTTCGCTAAGACTGTTCTTGTGGAATTTGCAAATTGATATTTGGAAGCCCATAGAGGGCTATGGTGAAAAAGGAAATATCTTAAGATAAAAACTGTAAAGAAGCTTTCTGAGAAACTGCTTTGTGTTCTGTTAATTCATCTCACATAGTTACAACATTTCCCTCTAAAAGCCTTTCGCTAATATTGTTCTTGTGGAATTTTCAAATTGATATTTAGAGGCCCATAGAGGGTTATGTTCAAAAAGGAAATATCTTCCGTTAAAAACTGAAAATAAGCTTTTTGAAAAACTGCTTTGTGTTCTGTTAATTCATCTCACAGAGTTACAACTTTCCCCTCAGGAAGCCTTTCGCTAAGACTGTTCTTGTGAAACTTGCAAAGTGATATTTGGAAGCCCACAGAGGGCTATGGAATAAAAGGAAATATCCCCCGTTTTAAACTGGAGAGAAGCTTTCTGAGAAACTGCTTTGTGTTCTGTTAATGCATCTCACAGAGTTACAGCTTTCCCCTCAAGAAGAAGCTCACTAAGACTATTCTTGTGGAATTTGCAAAGTGAAATTTGGAGGCCCATTGAGGACAATGGTGAAAAAGAAAACATCCAAAGATAAAAACTCAAATGAAGCTTTCTGTGAAACTGCTTTGTGTTCTGTTAATTCATCTCACAGAGTTACAGCTCTCCCTTCAAGAAGTCGTTCACAAAGACTGTTCTTGTGAAATTTGCAAAATGATATTTGGAAGCCCATAGAGGGCTATGGTGAAAATGGAAATATCCTAAGATAAAAACCGAAAAGAAGCTGTCTGAGAAACTGCTTTGTGTTGTGTTAGTTTTTCTCACAGAGTTACAGCTTCCCCCTCAAGAAGTCGTTCACTAAGACTGTTCTTGTGGAATTTGCAAAGTGATATTTGGAAGCCCATAGAAGGCTATGGTGAAAATGAAAATATCTTCCGGTAAAAACTGGAAAGAAGCATTCTGAGAAAGTGCCGTGAGTGCTGTTAATACATCTCACCGAATTACAGCTTTCTTCTCAAGAAGCCTTTCGCTAAGACTGCTCTTGTGGGATTTGCAAAGTGATATTTGGAAGCCCGTAGAGGGCTACGGTGAAAAAGGAAACATGTTGCATTAAATACTGGAAAGAATGTTTCTGAGAAACTGCTTTGTGTTCTGTTAATTCATCTTACAGAGTTACAGCTTTACCCTCCAGAAGCCTTTCGCTAAGACTGTTCTTCTGGAATTTGCAAAGTGATATTTGGAACCCCTATAGCGTTATGGTTAAAATGGAGATATCCTAAGATTAAAAAACGAAAAGAAGGTTTCTGAGAAACTGCTTTGTATTCTGTTAATTCATCTCACACATTTACAGCTTTCCCCTCCAGAATCCTTTCGCTAAGACTGTTCTTGTGGAATTTGCCAAATGTTTTTGGAAACCCATTGAGGGCTATGCTGAAAAAGGAAATATCCTAAGATAAAAACTGAAAATGGCCTTCTGAGAAACTGCTTTGTGTTCTGTTAATTCATCTCAGAGAGTTACAGCTTTCCCCTCAAGAAGTCTTTCAAAAAGACTGTTCTTGTGTGATTTGCAAAGTGATATTTGGAAGACCATAAAGGGCTATGTTGAAAATGGAAATATAGTAAGATAAAATCCGAAAAGAAGCTTTCTGAGAAACTGCTTTGTGTTCTGTTAATTCATCTCAAAGAGTTACATATTTCCCCTCATGAGGCCTTTCACTAAGACTGTTCTTCTGCAATTTGGAAAGTGATATTTAGAATCTCATATAGGGCTATGGTGAAAAAGGAAATATTTTCCGTTAAAAACTGTAAAGAAGCATTCTGATAAACTGCTTTGTGTTCTGTTAGTTCATCTCACAGAGTTACAGCTTTCCCTTCAAGAAGCAGTTCACTGAGACTATTCTAGTGAAATTTGCAAAGTGATATTAGAAAACTCATAGAGGGCTATGGTGAAAAAGGAAATATCTTCCGTTAAAAACTTGAAAGAAGCTTTTTGAGAAACTGCCTTGTGTTCTGTTAAATCATCTCACGGAGTTACAGCTTTTCCCTCAAGAAGCCTTTCGCTAAGACTGTTCTTGTGGGATTTGCAAAGTGATATTTGGAAGCCCATAGAGGGCTATGGAGAAAAAGGAAATATCTTTCGTTAAAAACTGGAAAGAAGATAGCTGAGAAACTGCTTTGTGTTCTGTTAATTCATCTCACAGAGATACAGTTTTCCCCTCCAGAAGTCTTTCGTTTACACTGTTCTTGTGGAATTTGCAAAGTGATATTTGGAATCCCTTAGAGGGCTATGGTGAAGAAGGAAATATCCTCCGTTAAAAACTGGCAAGAAGATTGGTGAGAAACAGCTTTGTGTTCTGTTAATTCATCTCACAGTGTTACAGCCTTCCCTTCCGGAAGCCGTTCACTAAGACTGTTCTTGTGAAATTTGCAAAGTGATATTTGGAAGCCCCTAGAGGGCAATGGTGAAAATGGAAATATCCTAACCTAAAAAAGAAAAGAAGATTTCTGAGAAACCGATTTTCGTTTTGTTAGTTCATCTCACAGAGTTACAGCTTTCCACTCAAGAAGCCGTTCACTAAGACTGTTCTTGTGAAATTTGCAAAGTGCTATTTGGAAGACCGTAGAGGGCTATGGTGAGAAAGGAAATGTCTTCCGTTAAAAACTGGAAGGAAGATTTCCGAGAAACTGCATTGTGTTCTGTTAATTTAACTCAAACAGACACAGCTTTCCCCTCAAGAAGCCTTACGCAAAGACTGTTCTTGTGGAATTTGCAAGGTGATATTTGGTGGCCCATAGATGGCTACGGTGAAAAAGATAATATATTCTGTTAAAAACTGGAAAGAAGATTTCTGAGAAACTGCTTTGAGTTCTGTTAATTCATCTCACAGAGTTACAGCTTTTCCCTCAAGAAGTCTTTCGATAAGACAGTTTTTCTGGAATTTGCAAAGTAATATTTGGAAGCCCATTGGGGGCTTTGGTGAAAAAGGAAATATCCTAAGATAAAAACTAAAAAGAAGCTTTCTGAGAAACGGCTTTGTGTTCTGTTAATTCATCTCACAGAGTTACAGCTTATCCCTCCAGAAGCCTTTCGCTAAGACTGTTCTTGTGGGATTTGCAAAGTGATATTTGGAAGCCCATAGAGGGCTATGGAGAAAAAGGAAATATCTTTCGTTAAAAACTGGAAAGAAGATAGCTGAGAAACTGCTTTGTGTTCTGTTAATTCATCTCACAGAGTTACAGTTTTCCCCTCCAGAAGTCTTTCGTTTACACTGTTCTTGTGGAATTTGCAAAGTGATATTTGGAATCCCTTAGAGGGCTATGGTGAAGAAGGAAATATCCTCCGTTAAAAACTGGCAAGAAGATTGGTGAGAAACAGCTTTGTGTTCTGTTAATTCATCTCACAGTGTTACAGCCTTCCCTTCCAGAAGCCGTTCACTAAGACTGTTCTTGTGAAATTTGCAAAGTGATATTTGGAAGCCCCTATAGGGCAATGGTGAAAATGGAAATATCCTAACCTAAAAAAAGAAAAGAAGATTTCTGAGAAACCGTTTTTCGTTTTGTTAGTTCATCTCACAGAGTTACAGCTTTCCACTCAAGAAGCCGTTCACTTAGACTGTTCTTGTGAAATTTGCAAAGTGCTATTTGGAAGACCGTAGAGGGCTATGGTGAGAAAGGAAATGTCTTCCGTTAAAAACTGGAAGGAAGATTTCCGAGAAACTGCATTGTGTTCTGTTAATTTAACTCAAACAGACACAGCTTTCCCCTCAAGAAGCCTTACGCAAAGACTGTTCTTGTGGAATTTGCAAGGTGATATTTGGAGGCCCATAGATGGCTACGGTGAAAAAGATAATATATTCTGTTAAAAACTGGAAAGAAGATTTCTGAGAAACTGCTTTGAGTTCTGTTAATTCATCTCACAGAGTTACAGCTTTTCCCTCAAGAAGTCTTTCGATAAGACAGTTTTTCTGGAATTTGCAAAGTGATATTTGGAAGCCCATTGGGGGCTTTGGTGAAAAAGGAAATATCCTAAGATAAAAACTAAAAAGAAGCTTTCTGAGAAACGGCTTTGTGTTCTGTTAATTCATCTCACAGAGTTACAGCTTATCCCTCCAGAAGCCTTTCGCTAAGACTGTTCTTGTGGAATTTGCAAAGTGTAATTTGGAAGCCCATGGAGGGCTATGGTGAAATAGGAAATATTTTCCGTTAAAAACTGGAAAGAAGCTTTCTGAGAAACTGTTTTGTGATCTGTTAATTCATCTCACAGCGTTACAGCTTTCCCCTCAAGAAGCCGTTAACTAAGATTGTTCCTGTGGAATTTGCAAAGTGATATTTGGAAGCCCCTAGAGGGCTATGGTGAAAAAGGAAATAGCCTAAGATAAAAACTGAAAAGAAGCTTTCTGAAAAACTGCATTGTGTTCTGTCAATTCAACTCACAGAGTTACAACTTTCCCCTCAAGAAGACTTTCGCTAAGGCTGTTTTTGTGGAAGTTGCAAGGTGATATTTGGAAACCCATACAGGGCTATGGTTAAAAAGGAAATATCTTCCGTTAAAAACTGAAAAGAAGCTTTCTGAGAAACTGCTTTGTGTTCTGTTAATTCATCTCACAGAGTTGCAGCTTTCCCCTCTAGAAGCCTTTCGCTAAGACTGTTCTTGTGGGATGTGCAAAGTGATATTTGGAAGCCCGTTGAGGCCTATGGTGAAAAAGGAAATATCTTCAGTTAAAAACCGGAAAGAAATTTTCTGAGAAACTGTTTTGTGTTCTGTTAATTAATCTCACAGGTTTACAGCTTTCACCTCAAAAAGTCTTTTGCTAAGACTGTTCTTGTGGCATTTCCAAAGTGATATTTGGAAGCCCATCAAGGGCTATGGTGAAAAATGAAATATGTTCCGTTAAAAACTGGAAAGAATCTTTCTAAGAAACTGCTTTGTGTTCTGTTAATTCATTTCAGAGAGTTACAGCTTTCCCCTCCAGAAACCTTTCGCTAAGACTGTTGTTTTGGAATTTGCAAAGAGATATTTCAAAGCCCATTCAGGGCTATGGTGAAAAAGGAAATATCCTAAGATAAAAACTGAAAAGAAGCTTTCATAGAAACTGCTTTGTGTTCTGTTAATTCATCTCACAGAGTTACAGCTTTTCTTTCCTGAAGCCTTTTGCTAAGACTGTTCCTGTGGAATTTGCAAAGTGATATTTGGAAGCTCATAGAGGGATATGATGAAAAAGGAAATATCTTCAGTTAAAAACTGAAAAGAAGCTTTCTGAGAAACTGCCGTGGGTTCTGTTAATTATACATCTGACCGAGTTACAGCTTTCCCCACAAGAAGCCTTCGCTAAGAATGTTCTTGTGGGATATTCAAAGTCATATTTGGAAGCCCATAGAGGGCTATGGTGAAAAAGGAAATATTTTCGGTTAAAAACTGGAAAGAAGCTTCCTGATAAACTGCTTTGTGCTCTATTAATTCATCTCAGAGAGATACAGCTTTCCCTCAAGAAGCTTTTAACTAAGACTTTTCTTGTGGAATTTGCAAATTCATATATGGAAGCCCATAGAGGGCTACGGTGATAAAGGAAATATTCTAAGTAAAAACTGAAAAGAAGCTTTCGGAGAAACTGCTTTGTGTTCTGTTAATTCAACTCACAGGGTTAGAGCTTTCCCCTCAAGAAGCCTTTTGCTAAGACTGTACTTGTGGAATTTGCAAAGTGATATTTGTAAGCCCATAGAGGGCTATGGTGAAAAAGGAAATATCCTAAGATAAAAACTGAAAAAGAAGCTTTCTGAGAAACTGCTTTGTTTTGTGATAGTTCATTTCACAGGGTTACAGCTTTCCCCTCAAGAAGTCGTTCACTAAGACTGTTCTTGTGAAATTTCAAAAGTGATATTTGGAAGACCATAGAGGGCTACGGTGAAAAAGGAAATATTCTAAGTTAAAAACTGGAAAGAAACTTTCTGAGATACTGCTCTGTGTTCTGTTAATACATCTCACCGAGTTACAGGTTTTCTCACAGGAAGACTTTCTCTAAGTCTGTTCTTGTGGGATTTGCAAAGTGATATTTGGAAGCCAATAGAGGGCTATGGTGAAAAAGGAAATATCTTCAGGTAAAAACTGGGAAGAAGCTTTTTGAGGAACTGCTTTGTGTTCTGTTAATTCATCTCACAGAGTTACAGCTTTCCTTCAAGAAGCCTTTCGCTAAGACTCTTCTTGTGGGATTTGCAATGTGATATTTTGAAGCCCATAGAAGGCTACGGTGAAAAAAAAAATATCTTCCGTTAAATACTGGAAAGAAGCTTTCTGAGAAACTGCTTTGTGTTCTGTTAATTCATCTCACAGAGTTACAGCTTTCACCTCAAGAAGCCATTCACTAAGACTGTTCTTATGGAATTTGCAAATTGATATTTGGAAGCCCATAAAAAGCTATCTTGAAAAAGGAAATATTCTAAGATAGAAACTGAAAAGAAGCTTTCTGAGAAACTTCTTTGTGTTCTGTTAATTCATCTCTCAGAGTTACAGCTTTTCCCTCTAGAAGCGAATCGCTAAGACTGACCTTGTGGAATTTGCAAGGTGATATTAGGAATCCCATAGAGGGCTATGGTGAAAAAGGAAATATCCTCAGTTGAAAACTGGAAAGAAGCATTCTGAGACACTTCTTTGTGTTCTGTTAATTCATCTCACAGAGTTACACCTTTCCCATCAAGAAGACTTTCACTAAGACTGTTCTTGTGTAATTTGCAAGGTGATATTTGGAAGCCCATAGAAGGCTATGGTGAAAAAGGAAATATCTTTCGTTAAAAACTGGAAAGAAGATTTCTGAGAAACTGCTTTCTGTTCTGTTAATTCATCTCACAGAGTTACAGCTTTACCTCAAGAAGCCTTTCACTAAGACTGTCCTTGTGGAATTTGCAAATTGATATTTGGAAGCCCATAGAGGGCTATGGTGAAAAAGGAAATATCTTCCGTTAAAAACCGAAAACAATCTTTCTGAGAAACTGCTTTGTGTTCTGTTAGTTAATCTCACAGAGTTTCAGCTTTCCCTCAAGAAGCCGTTCACTAAGACTATTCTTGTGAAATTTGCATATTTATATTTTGAACCCCATAGAAGGCAAAGGTGAAAAAGGAAATATCTTCCGTTAAAAACTTGAAAGAAGTTTTCTGAGAAACTGCCGTGTGTTCTGTTAACATATCTCACAGAGATACAGCTTTCCTCTACAGAAGACTTTCGATAACACTGTTCTTGTGGAATTTGCAAAGTGGTATTTGGAAGCCCATAGAGGGCTATGGTGGAAATGGAAATATCCTAAGATAAAAACCGAAGAGAAGCTTTCTGAGAAACTGTTTTGTGTTCTGTTAGTTCATCTCACAGAGTTATAACTTTCCCCTGCAGAAGACTTTCGCTAAGACTGTTCTTGTGGAATTTGCAAAGTGATATTTGGAAACCCATAGATGGCTACGGTGAAAAACGAAATATCTTCCGTTAAATACTGGAAAGAAGTTTTCAGAGAGACTGCCGTGTGTTCTGTTAATACATCTCACCGCGTTACAGCTTTCCCCTCAAGAAGGTGTTGGATAAGACTGTTCTAGTGGAATTTGCAAAGTGTTATTTGGAAGCCCAAAGAGGGCTATGGTGAAAAAGGAAATATCTTCAGTTAAAAACTGGAAAGAAGCTCTCTGAGAAACTGCCGTGTGTTGGTGTAATATATCTCACCGAGTTACAGCTTTCCTCTCAAGAAGCCTTTCACTGAGACTGTTCTTGTGGAATGTGCAATGTGATATTTGGAAGCAAATAAAGGCCTATGCTGAAAAAGGAAATATCCTAAGATAAAAATTGAAAAGAAGCTTTCTGAGAAACGGCTTTGGGTTCTATTAATTCATCTCATTGAGTTAGAGCTTTCCCCTCAAGAAGCCGTTCACTAAGTCTGTTCTTGTGAAATTTGCAAAGTGATATTTTTAAGCCCGTAGAGGGCTTTGGTGAAAAAGGAAATATCTTCCGTTAAAACTGGAAAGAAACTTTATCAGAAACTGCCGTGTGTTCTGATAATACATCTCACCAAATTACAGCTTTCCTCTCAAGAAGCCTTTCGCTATGACTGTTCTATTGGAATTTTCAAAGTGATATTTGGAAGCCCATAGAGGACTACGGTGAATAAGAAAATATCTTCAGTTGAAAACTGGAAAGAAGCTTTCTGAGATACTGCTTTGTGTTCTGTTAATTCATCTCACAGAGTTACAGCTTTCCCCTCCAGAAGCCTTTCCCTAAGACTGTTCTTGTGGAATTTGCAAACTGATATTTGGAAGCCCATAGTGCGCTATGGTGAAAAAGGAAATGTCTTCCGTTAAAAAGTGGAAAGAAGGTTTCTGAGAAACTGCTTTGTGTTCTGTTATTTCATCTCACAGGGTTACAGCATTCCCTTCCAGAAGCCTTTCGCTACGACTCTTCCTGTGGGATTTGCCAAGTGATATTTTGAAGCCCATAGAGGGCTATGGTGAAAAAGGAGATATCTTCCTATAAAAACTGGAAAGAAGCTTTCTGAGAAATTGCTTTGTGTTCTTTTATTTCATCTCACAGAGTTACAGCTTTCCCCTTAAGAAGCCTTTCGCTAAGGCTGTTCTTGTGGAATATGCAAAGTGATATTTGGAAGCCCTTAGAGGGCCATGGTGAAAAAGGAAATATCTTCCGTTAAAAACTGGTAAGAACCTTTCTGAGAAACTGCTTTGTGTTCTGTTAATTCATCTCACGGAGTTACAGCTTTCCCCTCCAGAAGCCTTTCCCTAAGACTGTTCTTGTGGAATTTTCAAAGTGATATTTGGAAGCCCATAGAGCGCTATGGTGAAAAAGGAAATATCTTCCGTTAAAAACTGGAAAGAAGATTTCCGAGAAACTGCTTTGTGTCATGTTAAGTCGTCTCACAGTGTTACATCTTTCCCCTACAGAAGCCCTTCGCTAAGACTGTTCTTGTGGAATTTGCAAAGTGATGTTTGGAAGCCCATAGAGGGCTAGGGTGAAAAAGGAAATTGCCTAAGATAAAAACTGAAAAGAAGCTTTCTGAGAAACTGCTTAGTGTTCTGTTATTTCATCTCACAGAGTTACAGCTTTTTCCTCAAGAAGCCTTTCGCTTAGGCTCCTCTTTTGGAATTTGCAAAGTGATATTTGGAAGCCCATAGAGGCCTATGGTGAAAAATGAAATATCTTCAGTTAAAAACCGGAAAGAAGCTTTCTGTGAAACTGCTTTGTGTTCTGCTAATTCATCTCACAGAGTTACAGCTTTACCTTCAAAGCCTGTCACTAAGACTTTTCCTTTTGAATTTGCAAAGTGAAATTTGGAAGCCCATAGAGGGCAAAGGTGAAAAACGCCATATCTTCCATTAAAAACCGTAAAGAAGCTTTCTGAGAAACTGCTTTGTGTTCTGTTAGTTCATCTCACAGTGTTACAGCTATCTTCTCAATAAGCCGTTCACTAAGACTATTCTTGTGAAATTTGCAAAGTGATATTTGGAAACCCATATTGGGCTATGGTGAAAAAGGAAATATCTTCAGTTAAAAACTGGAAAGAAGCTCTCTGAGATCCTGCCGTGTGTTCTGTTACTACATCTCACTGAGTTACAGCTTTTCCCTCAAGAAGCCTTTTGCTAAGACTGTTCTTGTGGAATTTGCAAAGTGACGTTTGGAAGCCCATAGAGGACTATGGTGAAAAAGGAATTATATTCCTTCAAAAGTGGAAAGAAGATTTCTGAGAAACTGCTTTGTGTTCTGTTAATTCATCTCACAGAGTTACAGCTTACCCCTCAAGAAGCGTTTCGCTAAGACTGTTCTTGTGGAATTTTCAAAGAGATATTTGGAAGCCCATAGAGGGCTATGATGAAAAAGGAAATATCTTCAGTTAAAAACTGGAAAGAAGCTTTCTGAGAAACTGCTTTGTGTTCTGTTAATTCATCTCGCAGAGTTACAGCTTTCCCTTCAAGAAGCCGTTCACTAAGACTGTTCTTGTGGAATTTGAGAAACTGCAGTGTGTTCTGTTAATACATCTCACCGAGTTACAGCATTCCCCACAAGAAACCTTACGTTAAAACTGTTCTTGTCGGATTTGAAAAGTGATATTTTGAAGCCCATGGAGGGCTACGGTGAAAAAGGAAATATTATATGATAAAAACTGAAAAGAAGCTTTCTGAGAAACTGCTTTGTGTTCTGTAAATTCAACTCAGATTTACAGATTTCCCCTCAAGAAGCCTTTTGTTAAGGCTGTTGTTTTCGAATTTGCAAAGTGATATTTGGAAGCCCATTGAGGGCTATGGTGAAAAAGGAAATATCTTCAGTTTAAACTGGAAAGAAGTTTTCTGAGAAACTGCTTTGTGTTCTGTTAATTCATCTCACAGAGTAACAGCTTTCCCCTCAAGAAGTCTTTCACTAAGACTGTTCTTGTAGAATTTGCAAAATGATATTTTGAAGCCTGAAGAGGGCTATGGTTAAAAAGGAAATATCTTCCATTAAAAACCGAAAAGAAGCTCTCTGAGAAACTGCTTTGTGTTCTGTTAGTACATCTCACAGAGTTTCAGCTTGCCCCTCCAGAAGCCTTTCGTTAAGACTGCTCTTGTGGGATTTTCAGAGAGATATATGGAAGCCCATAGAGGGCTATGGTGAATAAGGAAATATCTTCAGTTAAAAACTGGAAAGAAGCTTTCTGCGATACTGCTTTGTTTTCTGTTAATTCATCTCACAGAGTTACAGCTTTCCCCTCCAGAAGCCTTTCCCTAAGACTGTTCTTGTGGAATTTTCAAAGTGATATTTGGAAGCCCATAGAGCGCTATGGTGAAAAAGGAAATATCTTCCGTTAAAAACTGGAAAGGAGCTTTCTGAGAAACTGCTTTGTGTTCTGTTAATTCATCTCACAGAGTTACAGCTTTTCCGTCAAGAAGACTTTCGATAAGACTGTTCTTGTGGAAATTGTGAAGTGATATTTGGAAGCCCATAGAGGACTATGGTGAATGTGGAAATATCCTAAGATAAAAAACAAAAAGAAGATTTCTGAGAAACTGCTTTGTGTTTTGTTAGTTCATCTCACAGAGTTACAGCTTTCCCCTCAAGAAGCCGTTCAGTAAGACTGTTCTTGTGAAATTTGCAAAGTGGTATTTGGAAGCCCGTAGAGGGCTTTGGTGAAAAAGGAAATATCTTCCGTTAAAAACTGGAAAAAGACTTTATCAGAAACTGCCGTGTGTTCTGATAATACATCTCACCAAATTACAGCTTTCCCCTCAAGAAGCCTTACGCTAAGACTGTTCTATTGGAATTTTCAAAGTGATATTTGGAAGCCCCTAGAGGGCTATGTTGAAAAAGGAAATATCTTCCGTTAAAAAGTGGAAAGAAGCTTTCTGAGAAACTGCCGTGTGTTCTGTTAATACACCTCACCGAGTTACAGCTTTCCCCTCAAGAAGCCCGTCGCTAAGACTGTTCTTGTGGTATTTGCAGAGAGATATTTGGAAGCCCATAGAGGACTACAGTGAATAAGGAAATATCTTCAGTTGAAAACTGGAAAGAAGCTTTCTGAGATACTGCTTTGTGTTCTGTTAATTCATCTCACAGACTTACAGCTTTCCCCTCCAGAAGCCTTTCCCTAAGTCTGTTCTTGTGGAATTTGCAAACTGATATTTGGAAGCCCATAGAGCGCTATGGTGAAAAAGGAAATATCTTCAGTTAAAAACTGGAAAGAAGGTTTCTGAGAAACTGCTTTGTGTTCTCTTATTTCATCTCACAGGGTTACAGCTTTCCCTTCCAGAAACTTTTCGCTAAGACTGTTCCTGTGGGATTTGCAAAGTGAAATTTGGAAGCCCATAGTGGGCTCTGGTGAAAAAGGAAATAACTTCGGTTAAAACCTAGAAAGAGGCTTTCTGAGAAACCGCTTTGTTTTCTGTTAATTCATCTCGGAGAGTTACAGCTCTCTCCTCCAGAAGCCCCTCGTTAACACTGTTCTTGTGGAATTTGCAAAGTGATATTTTGAAGCCCCTAGGGGGCTATGGTGTAAAAGGAAACATCTTCCGTTAAAAACTGGAAAGAAGATTTCGTAGAAACTGCTTTGTGTACTGTTAATTCATCTCTCAGAGTTAGAGCTTTCTCCTCCACAAGCCTTCCACTAAGCCTGTTCTTGTGGAATTTGCAAAGTGATATTTGGAAGACCACAGAGGGCTATGGTGAAAATGGAAATATCCTAAGATAAAAACTGCAAAGAATCTTTCTGAGAAAATGCTGTGTGTTCTGTTAGTTCATCTCACAGAATTACAGCCTTCCCCTCGATAATCCGTTCACTAAGACTGTTCTTGTGAAATTTGCAAAGTGATATTTAGAAGCCCGTAGAGGGATATGGTGAAAAAGGAAATATCTTCCATTAAAAACAGGAAAGAAGCATTCTGAGAAATTGCCGTGTGTTGTGTTGATACATCTCACCGAATTACAGCTTTCTCCTCAAGAAGCCTTTCACTAAGACTGTGCTTGTGAAATTTGCAAAGTGATATTTGGAAGCCCATAGAGGCCTATGGTGAAAAAGGAGATATCTTCCTATGAAAACCGGAAAGAAGCTTTCTGAGAAATTGCTTTGTGTTCTGTTATTTCATCTCACAGAGTTACAGCTTTCCCCTTAAGAAGCCTTTTGCTAAGGCTGTTCTTGTGGAATATGCAAAGTGATATTTGGAACCCTTAGAGGGCCATGGTGAAAAAGGAAATATCTTCCGTTAAAAACTGGAAAGAAGCTTCCTGAGGAACTGCTTTGTGTTCTGTTTATTCATCTCACAGAGTTACAGCTTTCCCTTAAAGGAGCCTTTCGGTAACGCTGTTCTTGTGGAATTTGGAAAGTGATATTTATAAGCCCATAGAGGGCTACGGTGAAAAATGAAATACCTTCAGTTAAAAACTGTAAAGAAGCTTTCGTAGAAACTGCTTTGTGTTCTGTTAATTCATCTTATTGAGTTACTGATTTCCCCTAAAGAAGCCTTTCTTTAAGACTGTTTTTTGGAATTTGGAAGGTGATATTTCGAAGCCCATAGAGGGCTAAGGTGAAAAAGGAAATATCTTCCGTTAAAAACTGGAAAGAAGCTTTCTGAGAAAGTGCTTTGTGTTCTATTAATTCATCTCACAGAGTTCCACCTTTCCCCTCAAGAAGCCTTTCGCTAAGACTGATGTTGTGGAATTTGGAAAGTGATATTTTGAAGCCCACAGAGGGCTATGGTGAAAAAGGAAATATATTCCGTTAAAAAATGGAAAGAAGCTTTCTGAGAAAGTGCTTTGTGTTCTGTTAATTCATCTCACAGAGTTACACCTTTCCCCTCAAAAAGCCTTTCGCTAAGACTGTTCTTGTGGAATTTGCAAAATGATATTTGGAAGCCCATAGAGGGCTACAGTGAAAAAGGAAATATCTCCCGTTAAAAACTGGAAAGAAGCTTTCTGAGAAACTTCTTTGTGTTCTGTTAAATCATTTCAAAGAGTGACAGTTTTCCACTCCAGAAGCCTTTCGCTAAGACTGTTTTTGTGGAATTTGCAAAGTGATATTTGGAAGTCCATAGAGGGCTATTTTGAAAAAGGAAATATCTTCCGTAAAAAACTGGAAAGAAGCTTTCTGAGAAACTGCTTTCTGTTCTGTTAATTCACCTCACAGAGTTACTGCTTTCCCTTCAAGAAGCCTTTCACTAAGACTGCACTTGTGGAATTTGCAAAATGATATTTTGAAGCCCACAGAGATCTGTGGTGAAAAAGGAAATATCTTCCGTTAAAAACTGGAAAGAATCTTTCTAAGAATCTGCTTTGTGTTCTGTTAATTCATCTCACAGTGTTACAGCTTTCCCCTCAGGAAGCCTTTCGCTAAGGCTGTTCTTGTGGAATTTGCAAAGTGATATTTGGAAGCCCATAGTGGGCTCTGGTGAAAAATGTAATATCTTCAGTTAAAAACTGGAAAGAAATTGTCTAAGACACGGCTTTGTGTTCTGTTAATTCACCTCACAGAGTTACAGCTTTCCCCTCAAGAAGCCTTTCGATGAGGCTGTTCTTGTGGAATTTGCAAAGTGATTTTCTGAAGCCCTTAGATGGCTTTGGTGAAAAAGGAAATATCTTCATTAAAAACTGGAAAAAAGCTGTGTAAGAAACTGATTTGTGTTCTGTTAATTCATCTCACAGAGTTACAGCCTTGACCTCAAGAAGCCTTTCGCTAAGACTGTTCTTGAGGAATTAGCAAAGTGATATTTGTAAGCCCTTAGAGGGCTATGGTGAAAAAGGAAATATCTTCCGTTCAAAACTGGAAAGAAGCTTTCTGAGACACTGCTTTGTTTTCTGTTAATTCATCTCACAGAGTTACAGCTTTCCCTTCACGAATCCTTTCGCTAGGCTGTTCTTGTGGAATTTACAAAGTGATATTTGTAAGCCCTTAGAGGGATACGGTGGAAAAGGAAATATCTTCCGTTAAAAACTGGAAAGAAGCTTTCTGAGAAACTGCTTTGTGTTCTCTTAATTCATTTCAAAGTTTTACAGGTTTCCCCTCAAGAAGCCTTTCGCTAAGACTGTTCTTGTGGAATTTGGAAAGAGATATTTGGAAGCCTATAGAGTGCTACGATGAAAAAGGAAACATCCTAAGTTAAAAACTGAAAGGAAGCTTTCTGAGAAACTGCTTTGTGTTCTGTTAATTCATCTCACAGAGTTACAGCATTCCCTTCAAGAAGCCATTCGTGAAGACTGTTCTTGTGTAATTTGCAAAGTGATATTTCAAAACCCTTAGAGATATGTCGTGAAAAATGCAATATCTTCCGTTAAAAACTGGAAAGAAGCTGTCTGAGAAACTGCTTTGTGTTGTGTTAATTCATCTCACAGAGGTACAGTTTACCCTCAAGAAGCCTTTCGGTAAGACTGTTCTTGTGGAATTTGCATAGTGATATTTGTAAGCCCATAGATGGCTATCGTGAAAAAGGAAATATCTTCCGTTAAAAACTGCAAAGAGGCTTTCCTTAAAACTACTTTGTGTTCTGTTAATTCATCTCACAACGCTACAGATTTCCCCTCAAGAAGCCTTTCGCTGAGACTCTTCTTGTGGAATTGGCAAAGTGATATTTGGAAGCCCTTTGAGGGCTATGGTTAAAAAGGAAATATCTTCCATTAAAATCTGCAAAGAAACTTTCTGAGAAACTGCTTTGTGTTCTGTTAATTCATCACTCCGTGTTACTGCTTTCCCCTCAAGAAGCGTTTCGCTGAGACTGTTTCTTTGGAATTTGCAAAGTTATATTTGGAAGCCCATAGAGGGCTACGGCGAAAATGGAAATATCTTCCGTTAAAAACTGGAAAGAAACTTTCTGAGAAACTGCTTTGTGTTCTCTGAATTCATCTCACAGACTTACAGCATTCCTTAAAGAAGCCTTTCGCTAAGGTTGTTCTTTCAGAACTTGCAAAGTTATATTTGGAATACCATAGAGGCCTATGGTGAAAAAGGAAATATCTTCAGTTAAAAACTGGAAAGAAGCTGTCTGAGAAAGTGTTTTTTGCTCTGTTAATTCATCTCACAGTGTTACAGCTTTCCCCTGAAGAAGCCTTTCACTAAGACTGTTCTTGTGGAATTTGCAAAGTGATATTTGGAAGCCCATAGAGGGCTATGGTGAAAAAGGAAATATCTTCCGTTAAAAACTGGAAAGATGCATTCTGCGGAACAGCTTTGTGTTCTATCGATTCATCTCACAGAGTTACTGATTTCCCCTCAAGAAGTCTTTCGCTAAGGCTGTTGTTGGGGAATTTGCAAAGTGATATTCGGAAGCCCATAGAGGGCTATGGTGTAAAAGAAAATATCTTCAGTTAAAAACTGGAAAGAAGCTGTCTGAGAAACTGCTTTGTGTTCTGTTACTTCATCTCACAGAGTTACAGCTTTCCCCTCAAGAAACCTTTCGCTACGACTGTTCTTGTGTGATGTGTAAAGTGATACTTGTAAGCCCTTAGAGCGCTATGGTGAAAAAGGAAATATCTTCCGTTAAAAACGGGATAGAAACTTTCTGAGAAACTGCTTTGTATTCTGCGAATTCATCTCACAGAGTTCCAGCTTTCCCCTCAAGAAGCCTTTCTCTAAGACTGTTCTTGTGGAATTTTGAAAGTGATATTTGGAAGCCCATAGAGGGCTTTAGTTAAAAAGGAATATCTTCAGTTAAAAACTGGAAAGAAGCTTTCTGAGAAACTGCTTTGTGTTCTCTTAATTCATTTCACAGATTTACAGGTTTCCCCTCAAGAACCCTTCGCTAAGACTGTTCTTGTGGAATTTGGAAAGTGATATTTGTAAGCCCATGGAGTGCTACGATGAAAAAGGAAACATCCTAAGTTAAAAACTGAAAGGAAGCTTTCTGAGAAACTGCTTTGTGTTCTGTTAATTCATCTCACAGAGTTACAGCATTCCCTTCAAGTAGCCATTCGCGAAGACTGTTCTTGTGTAATTTGCAAAGTGATATTTCGAAACCCTTAGAGATATATGGTGAAAAAGGCAATATCTTCCATTAAAAACTGGAAAGAAGCTGTCTGAGAAACTGCTTTGTGTTGTGTTAATTCTTCTCACAGAGGTACAGTTTACCCTCAAGAAGCCTTTCGGTAAGACTGTGCTTGTGGAATTTGCATAGTGATATTTGTAAGCCTATAGAGGGCTATGGTGAAAAAGGAAATATCTTCTGTTAAAAACTGCAAAGAGGCTTTCCTTAAATCTACTTTGTGTTCTGTTAATTCATCTCAAAAAGTTACAGATTTCCCCTCAAGAAGCCTTTCGCTGAGACTGTTCTTGTGGAATTGGCAAAGTGATATTTGGAAGCCCATTGAGGGCTATGGTGAAAAAGGAAATATCTTCCGTTAAAATCTGCAAAGAAACTTTCTGAGAAACTGCTTTGTGTTCTGTTAATTCATCTCACAGAGTTACAGCTTTCCCTTCAAAAAGCGTTTCACTAAGACTCTTCTTGTGGTATTGGCAAAGTGATATTTGGAAGCCCATAGAGGTCTATGGTGAAAAGGGAAATATCTTCCGTTAAAAACTGGAAAGAAGCTTTCTGAGAAACTGCTTTCTGTTCTGTTAATTCATCTTACAGAGTCACTGCTTTCACCTCAAGAAGCCTTTCGCTAAGTCTGTTATTGTGGAATTTTAGAAGTTATATTTGGAAGCCCTTAGTGGGCTATGGTGAAAAAGGATATATCTTCCGTTAAAAACTGGAAAGAAGCTTTCTGAGGAACTGCTTTGTGTTCTGTTAATTCTTCCCATAGAGTTACAGCTTCCCCCTGAAGAAGATTTTCGCTAAGACTGTTCTTAGGGAATTTGCAAAGTGATATTTGGAAGCCCATAGAGGGCTATGGTGGAAAAGGAAATATCTTCCGTTAAAAACAGGAAAGAAGCTTTCTGAGAAACTTCTTTGTGTTCTGTTAATTCATCTCACAGTGTTACAGCTTTCCCTTCAATAAGACGTTCGCTAATACTCTTTTTGTGGAATAGGAAAAGTAATATTTAGAAGCTCTTAGAAGGCTATGGTGAAAAAGGAAATATCCTAAGATAAAAACTGAAAAGAAGTTTTCTGAGAAACTGCTTTGTGTTCTGTTAATTCATTTCACAGAGTACTAGCGTTCACCTCAAGAAGCCTTTTGCTAATGCTGTTCTTGTGGCATTTGCAAAGTTGTATTTGGAAGCCCATCGAGGGCTATGGTGTAAAAGGAAATATCTTCACTTAAAAACTGGGAAGAAACTCTCTGAGAAACTGCTTTGTGTTCTGTTAATTCATCTCACAGAGTTACTCCGTTCCCCTCAAGAAGCCATTCGCTAAGACTGTTCTTGTGAATTTGCAAAGTGATATTTGGAAGTACATAGAGGGATATGGTGAAAAAGGAAATATCTTCAGTTAAAAACTCGAAAGAAGCTCTCTGATTACAGCTTTCCCCTCAAGAAGACTTTCGCTAAGACTGTTCTTGTGGAATTTGCAAAGTGATATTTGGAATCCCATAGAGGTCTAGGGTGAAAAAAAATATATGTTCAGTTAAAAATTGGAAAGAAGCTTTCTGAGATGCTGCTTTGTGTTCTGTTAATTCATCTCACAGTGTTACACCTTTCCCCTCCAGAAGCCTTTCGCTGAGACTCTTCTTGTGTAATTTGCAAAGTGATATTTATAAGCCCATAGAGGGCTAATGTGAAAAAGGAAATATCTTCCGTTAAAAACTGGAAAAAAGTTTTCTGAGAAACTGCTTTGTGATGTGATAATTCATCTCACAGAGCTACTGCTTTACCTTCAAGAAGCCGTTCACGAAGACTTTTCTTGTGGTCTTTGCAAAGTGATATTTGGAAGTCCATAGTGTGCTATGGTGAAAAAGGAAATGTCTTCCGTTAAGAAATGGAAAGAAGCTTTCTGAGAAACTGCTTTGTGTTCTGTCACTTCATCTCACAGAGTTACAGCTTTCCCCTCAAGAAGCCTGTCGCTAAGACTCTTCTTGTGGAATTTGCAAAGTGATATTTGGAAGCCCTTAGAGGGCTATGGTGAAAAAGGAAATATCTTCCTTTAAAAACTTGAAAGAAGGTTTCTGAGAAACTGATTTGTGTTCTGTTAATTCATCTCACAGAGTTACTGCGTTCTCCACAAGAAACCTTTCACTAAGAATATTCTTTTGTAATTTGGAAAGTGATATTTGGAAGTCCATAGAGGGATATGGTAAAAAAGGATATATCTTCTGGTAAAAACTGGAAAGAAGCTTTCAGAGAAACTGCTTTGTGTTCTGTTAACTCATCTAACAGGGTTACAGCATTCCCTTCAAGAAGCCTTTCGCAAAGTCTGTTCATGTGGAATTTACAAAGTGATATTTGGAAGCCCATAGGGGGCTTTGGTGAAAAAAAAATATCTTCCGTTAAAAACTGGAAAGAAGCTTTCTGAGAAACTGCTTTGTGTTCTGTTAATTCATCTCACAGAGTTACACCTTTCCCCTCAAGAATCCTTTCGCTAAGACTGTTCTTGTGGAATTTGCAAAGTGATATTTGAAAGCCCATAGAGGTCTATGATGAAAAAGGAAATATCTTCAGTTAAAAACTGGAAAGAAGCTTTCTGCGAAACGGCTTTGTGTTCTTTTAATTCATCTCCCAGAGTTACAGCTTTCCCTACAAGAAGCCTTTCGCTAAGACTGTTCTTGTTCAATTTGGGAAGTGATATTTAGAAGCCCATAGAGGGCTTTGGTGAAAAAGGAAATATCTTAAGATAAAAACTGAAAAGAAGCTTTCTGAGAAACTTCTTTTTGTTCTGTTAGTTCATCTAACAGATTTACAGCTTGCCCCTTCAAGAAGCCGTTCACTAAGACTGTTCTTGTGAAATTTGCCTTGTGTTCTGTTAATTCATCTCTGAGAGTTACAGCTTTCCACTCAAGAATCCGTTCACTAAGACTGTTCTTGTGAAAATTGGAAAGTGATATTAGGAAGCCCATAGAGGGCTATTGTGGAAAAGGAAATATTTTCCGTTTAAAACTGGAAAGAAGCTTTATGAGAAACTGACTTGTGTTCTGTTATTTCATGTCACGGAGTTACAGCTTTCCCCTCAAGAAGACTTTCTCTAAGGCTCTTCTTGTGGGATTTGCAAAGTGATATTTGGAAGCCCATAGAGGGCTATGGTGAAAAAGGAAATATCCTAATATAAAAACTGAAATGAAGCTTTCTGAGAAACTGCTTGGCCTTCTGTTAATTCATTTCACAGAGTTACAGCTTTCCCCTCAAGAAGCCCTTTGCTAATGCTGTTCTTGTGGAATTTGCAAAGTGTATTTGGAAGCCCATCGAGGGCTATGGTGGAAAAGGAAATCTCTTCAGTTAAAAACTGGAAAGAGGAGTTCTGAGAAACTGCTTTGTGTTCTTTTAATTCATCTCACAGTGTTACAGCTTTCCCCTCAAGAAGCCTTTCGCTAAGACTGTTCTTGTGGAATTCGCAAAGTAATATTTTCTAAGTCCTTAGAGGGCTATGGTGTAAAATGAAATATCTTCAGTTAAAAACTCGAAAGAAGCTTTCTGATTACAGATTTTCCCTCAAGAAGCCTTTCGCTAAGACTGTTCTTGTGGAATTTGCAAAGTGATATTTGGAAGCCCATAGAGGGCTATGGTGAAAAAGGAAATATCTTCAGTTAAAAATTGGAAAGGAGCTTTCTGAGAAACTGCTTTGTGTTCTGTTAATTCATCTCACAGAGTTACAGCTTTCACCTCAATAAGCCGTTCACTAAGACAGTTTTTGTGAAATTTGCTAAGTGATATTTGGAAGCCCATAGAGGGCTATGATGAAAAAGGAAATATCTTCCGTTAAAAACCAGATGCAGATAAAGCCACAAAGATGGGGAAAAAGCATGGCCGAAAAGCTGGAATTTCAAAAAATAAGAGCGCATCTCCTCCGGCAAAGGAGCGCAGCTCATCGCCAGCAACGGATCAAAGCTGGACGGAGAATGACTTTGACGAGATGATAGAAGAAGGCTTCAGTCCATCAAACTTCTGAGAGCTAAAGGAGGAATTACGTAACCAGCGCTAAGAAACCAAAAGTCTTGAAAAAAAGGTGGAAGAATTGATGGCTAGAATAATTAATGCAGAGAAGGTCATAAACGAAATGAAAGAGATGAAAACCATGACACGAGAAATACGTGACAAATGCACAAGCTTCAGTAACCGACTCGATGAACTGGAAAAGAGTATCAGCGATTAAGGATCAAATGAACGAAATGAAGCGAGAAGAGAAATCAAAAGAAAAAAGAAGAAAAAGAAATGAACAAAGCCTGCAAGAAGTATGGGATTATGTAAAAGACCAAATCTACGTCTGATTGGGGTGCCTGAAAGTGAGGGGGAGAATGGAACCATGTTGGAAAACACTCTTCAGTATATCATCCAGGAGAACTTCCCCAACCTAGTAGGGCAGGCCAACATTCAAATCCAGGAAATACAGAGAACACCACAAAGATACTCCTCGAGAAGAGCAACTCCAAGACACATAATTGCCAGATTCACCAAAGTTGAAATGAAGAAAAAAATCTTAAGGGCAGCCAGAGAGAAAGGTCGGGTTACCCACAAAGGGAAGCCCATCAGACTAACAGCAGATCTTTCGGCAGAAACTCTACAAGCCAGAAGATAGTGGGGGCCAATATTCAACATTCTTAAAGAAAAGAATTTTCAACCCAGAATTTCATATCCAGCCAAACTAAGTTTCATAAGTGAAGGAGAAATAAAATCCTTTACAGATAAGCAAATGCTTAGAGATTTTGTCACCACTAGGCCTGCCTTACAGGAGACCCTGAAGGAAGCACTAAACATGGAAAGGAACAACCGGTACCAGCCATTGCAAAAACATGCCAAAATGTAAAGACCATCAAGGCTAGGAAGAAACTGCATCAACTAACGAGCAAAATAACCAGTTAATATCATAATGGTAGGATCAAGTTCACACATAACAATATTAACCTTAAATGTAAATGGACTAAATGCTCCAATTAAAAGACACAGACTGGCAAACTGGATAAAGAGTCAAGACCCATCAGTCTGCTGTATTCAGGAGACCCATCTCACACGCAGAGACATACATAGGCTCAAAATAAAGGGATGGAGGAAGATTTACCAAGCAAATGGAGAACAAAAAAAAGCAGGGGTTGCAATACTAGTCTCTGATAAAACAGACTTTAAACCATCAAAGATCAAAAGAGACAAAGAAGGCCATTACATAATGGTAAAGGGATCAATTCAACAGGAAGAGCTAACTATCCTAAATATATATGCACCCAATACAGGAGCACCCAGATTCATAAAGCAAGTCCTTAGAGATTTACAAAGAGACTTAGACTCCCATACAATAATAGTGGGAGACTTCAACACTCCACTGTCAACATTAGACAGATCAACGAGACAGAAAATTAACAAGGATATCCAGGAATTGAACTCATCTCTGCAGCAAGCAGACCTAATAGACATCTATAGAACTCTCCACCCCAAATCAACAGAATATACATTCTTCTCAGCACCACATCGCACTTATTCCAAAATTGACCACATAGTTGGAAGTAAAGCAATCCTCAGTAAAAGTACAAGAACAGAAATTGTAACAAACTGTCTCTCAGACCACAATGCAATCAAACTAGAACTCAGGACTAAGAAACTCAATCAAAACCGCTCAACTACATGGAAACTGAACAACCTGCTCCTGAATGACTACTGGGTACATGACGAAATGAAGGCAGAAATAAAGATGTTCTTTGAAACCAATGAGAACAAAGATACAACATACCAGAATCTCTGGGACACATTTAAAGCAGTGTGTAGAGGGAAATTTATAGCACTAAATGCCCACAAGAGAAAGCAGGAAAGATCTAAAATTGACACTCTAACATCGCAATTAAAAGAACTAGAGAAGCAAGAGCAAACTCATTCAAAAGCTAGCAGAAGGCAAGAAATAACTAAGATCAGAGCAGAACTGAAGGAGATAGAGACACAAAAATCCCTCCAAAAAATCAATGAATCCAGGAGTTGGTTTTTTGAAAAGATCAACAAAATTGACAGACCGCTAGCAAGACTAATAAAGAAGAAAAGGGAGAAGAATCAAATCGACGCAATTAAAAATGATAAAGGGGATATCACCACCGACCCCACAGAAATACAAACTACCACCAGAGAATACTATAAACACCTCTACGCAAATAAACTAGAAAATCTAGAAGAAATGGAAAATTTCCTGGACACTTACACTCTTCCATGACTAAACCAGGAAGAAGTTGAATCCCTGAATAGACCAATAGCAGGCTCTGAAATTGAGGCAATAATTAATAGCCTACCAACGAAAAAAAGTCCAGGATCAGATGGATTCACAGCTGAATTCTACCAGAGGGACAAGGAGGAGCTGGTACCATTCCTTCTGAAACTATTCCAATCAATAGAAAAACAGGGAATCCTCCCTAACTCATCTTATGAGGCCAACATCATCCTGATACCAAAGCCTGGCAGAGACACAACAAAAAAGAGAATTTTAGACCAATATCCCTGATGAACATCGATGCAAAAATCCTCAATAAATTACTGGCAAACCGTATTCAACAGCACATCAAAAAGCTTATCCACCATGATCAAGTGGGCTTCATCCCTGGGATGCAAGGCTGGTTCAACATTCGCAAATCAATAAACATAATCCAGCATATAAACAGAACCAAAGACAAGAACCACATCATTATCTCAATCGATGCAGAAAAGGCTTTCGACAAAATTCAACAGCGCTTCATGCTAAAAACGCTCAATAAATTCGGTATTGATGGAACATACCTCAAAATCATAAGAGCGATTTATGACAAACCCACAGCCAATATCATACTGAATGGGCAAAACCTGGAAAAATTCCCTTTGAAAACTGGCACAAGAGAGGGATGCCCTCTCTCACCACTCCTATTCAACATAGTGTTGGAAGTCCTGGCTAGGGCAATCAGGCAAGAGAAAGAAATCAAGGGGATTCAGTTAGGAAAAGAAGAAGTCAAATTGTCCCTCTTTGCAGATGACATGATTGTATATTTAGAAAATCCCATTGTCTCAGCCCGAAATCTCCTTAAGCTGATAAGCAACTTCAGCAAAGTCTCAGGATACAAAATTAATGTGCAAAAAACCCAAGCATTCGTATACACCCGTAACAGACAAACAGAGAGCCAAATCATGAATGAACTTCCATTCACAATTGCTTCAAAGAGAATAAAACACCTAGGAATCCAACTTACAAGGGATGTAAAGGACCTCTTCAAGGAGAACTACAAACCACTGCTCAATGAAATAAAAGAGGACACAAACAAATGGAAGAACATACCATGCTCATGGATAGGAAGAATCAATATTGTGAAAATGGCCATACTGCCCAAGGTTATTTATAGATTCAATGCCATCCCCATCAAGCTACCAATGAGTTTCTTCACAGAATTGGAAAAAAATGCTTTAAAGTTCATATGGAACCAAAAAAGAGCCCGCATTTCCAAGACAATCCTATGTCAAAAGAACAAAGCTGGAGGCATCACGCTACCTGACTTCAAACTATACTACAAGGCTACAGTCACCAAAACAGCATGGTACTGGTACCAAAACAGAGATATAGACCAACGGAACAGAACAGAGTCCTCAGAAATAATACCACACATCTACAGCCATCTGATCTTTGACAAACCTGAGAGAAACAAGAAATGGGGAAAGGATTCCCTATTTAATAAATGGTGCTGGGAAAATTGGCTAGCCATAAGCAGAAAGCTGAAACTGGATCCTTTCCTTACTCCTTATACGAAAATTAATTCAAGATGGATTAGAGACTTAAACGTTAGACCTAATACCATAAAAACCCTAGAAGGAAAACCTAGGGAGTACCATTCAGGACATAGGCATGGGCAAAGACTTCATGTCTATAACACCAAAAGCAACGGCAGCAAAAGCCAAAATTGACAAATGGGAGCTCATTAAACTAAAGAGCTTCTGCACAGCAAAAGAAACTACCATCAGAGTGAACAGGCAACCTACAGAATGGGAGAAAATTTTTGCAATCTACTAATCTGACAAAGGCTAATATCCAGAACCTACAAAGAACTCAAACAAATTTACAAGGAAAAAACAAACAACCCCATCAAAAAGTGGGCAAAGGATATGAACAGACATTTCTCAAAAGAAGACATTCATACAGCCAACAGACACATGAAAAAATGCTCATCATCACTGGCCATCAGAGAAATGCAAATCAAAACCACACTGAGATACCATCTCACACCAGTTAGAATGGCGATCATTCAAAAGTCAGGAAACAACAGGTGCTGGAGAGGATGTGGAGAAATAGGAACACTTTTACACTGTTGGTGGGATTGTAAACTAGTTCAATCATTATGGAAAACAGTATGGCGATTCCTCAAGGATCTAGAACTAGACGTACCATATGACCCAGCCATCCCATTACTGGGTATATACCCAAAGGATTATAAATCATGCTGCTATAAAGACACATGCACACGTATGTTTATTGCGGCCCTCTTCACAATAGCAAAGACTTGGAATCAACCCAAATGTCCATCAGTGACAGACTGGATTAAGAAAATGTGGCACATATACACCATGGAATACTATGCAGCCATAAAAAAGGATGAGTTTGTGTCCTTTGTAGGGACATGGATGCAGCTGGAAACCATCATTCTTAGCAAACTATCACAAGAACAGAAAACCAAACACCGCATGTTCTCACTCATAGGTGGGAACTGAACAATGAGATCACTTGGACTCGGGAAGGGGAACATCACACACCGGGGCCTATCATGGGGAGGGGGGAGGGGGGAGGGATTGCATTGGGAGTTATACCTGATGTAAATGACGAATTGATGGGTGCTGACGAGTTGATGGGTGCAGCACAGCAACAGGGCACAAGTATACATATGTAGCAAACCTGCACGTTATGCACATGTACCCTAGAACTTAAAATATAAAAAAAAAAAAAAAAAAAAGAAGCAACCAACCACATCCCTCCTTCCCACTAGAGGCTTCCAGGCTGAAACAGGTTGATACAGGGAGAGGAGGAGAAGATACGCAACTAAGTCACATTTTGAGATCTGTTTAATAATAATTCTAATTTCATGTTCTCACTTATTTCTGAGATCTAAAAATCAAAACAATTGAACTCATGGAGATAGAGAGTAGAAGCATGGTTATCAGAGGCTGGGAAGGGTAGTGGGGGTTTGAGGCAAAGCTGGAGATGGTTAATGGGTACAAAAAAACAGAAAGAATAAATAAGATCTAGTATTTGATAGCACAACAAGGCGACTATAGTCAGTAATAATGTAACTGTGCATTTTAAAATAACTAAAAGAGTCTAATTGGATTGCTTGTAACACAAAGGATAAATGCTTGAGAGAATGGATACCCCATTTTACATGATGTGATTATTATTCATTGCATGCCTGAATCAGAACATCTCATGCACCCTATAAATACATACATCTACTATATACCCACAAAATTGAAATAAATAATTTAAAAAAATAAAAAGTAAAAAATAATCTTCCACTTATTTTTTAGGAAAAGCACATAACTAAATTGTTACAAAAGGATTGACCAAACAATCCTTTGAACGGTTTGAGTCAGCAGTTGTGGCAGGAATGCAGTTGGGGGAAATGGGGAGAAGTGAGTGAAGATAAAAGGAATTGGACAAGTGTTGATGTTGGTGAAATGAATGATGAGTACCTAGAGGTAATCCACTATTGTATGCATTTCGAATTTATCATAAAAATATTTTTGAAAGAACATATTCACTACTGAAAATTCAAACAAGGGGAATAAATTAAAGACCACTTATCCTGTAATTTCAAACATTAAAAATATTTATTATTTTATGAGAAAATTATAGCATTATTATATAAATATGGTATATTAATTTTTAAATAGCATTATACCTGAGCATTTTGCTAAGTTATTGTAATGTATCAAATATATATTTTACTTATTTTTATAAAAGTGAGACACAAAGTAAGCCTAAAAGAGATATACTAGAATAATAAGTACTAGAAATATAAAATAATTCTATATAAAATGATTAAATATAAATATGAAAAGAATTATAATTTAATTGCACCAGGAAAAATCATACTTGATTTAAAAAAACTTGTAAAGTAAAATAGAATTCAAAAAGCTTTAATTTTATTTGTATTTGACACTGTTATACTTAGTTTTTTAGCATGATATAATTATGAAAAATATTTAAAGCAATGTTATTACCTGTGGAAAACATCTGAGTTCTGGAGATATTGGCGGCGAATCTGTATAGGTTTGCAGCACCCTTCATTCTTGCTTCCTCAGAAGGAATTCCACTAAGGGGCATAGGCAGAAAGTGAGACAGAGGTAATTCTCAGAGCAGGAGTGAAGGATTATTAAAAGGCTTTAAAACAGAAAGGAAAAGAAGGGAAGTACAACCTGGAAGAGGGCCAAGTGGGAGAATTGAGAAGCCAAGTGCACAGCTTGACTTCTTGACTTGGGGTTTTATACATTGGCATACTTCCGGGATCTTGCCTTACTTCTCCTCACTCATGAGATCTCATTGGGAAGTTGCTGATCAGTTTCAGGTGTTTTCTATTAGAAGCCTGCCTTTCCTTGACACCAGGTATGACCAATTACTACTTTAGAGAAACAGTTAACAACCCCTTGACCATCACCTGAGGGTCTCCCAACACATTTGGTGTGTGGAAGAGGGGAGCCCTCTCCTGCCCTGCTCATACTTGACTAGCTTTCTACTGCAACAATATTTGTTGAATATTCTTTATGTACTAAGTAATAAGAATTCTGATATTCCATGAGTGATTGTTACACAAAATTATATAAATAAAAAAGAAATTAAGGATGTAATATTTAAAAAAAGTGAAAAGAGGCTTTCGGAGAAACTGCTTTGTGTTCTGTTAATTCATCTCAGAGAGTTACAGCTTTCCCCTCAAGAAGCCTTTTGCTAAGACTGTTCTTGTGGAATTTGCAAAGTGATATTTGGAAGCCCATTGAGGGCTATGGTGAAAAAGGAAATATACTAACATAAAAACCGAAAAGAAGATTTCTGAGAAACAGCTTTGTTTTCTGATAGTTCACCTAACAGAGTTACAGCTTTCCCCTCAAGAAGCCGTTCACTAAGATTGTTCTAGTGAAATTTGGAAAGTAATATTTGGAAGCCCATAGAGGACTATGGTGAAAAAGGAAATAACTTTAATTAAAAACTGGAAAGAAGCTTTCTGAGAAACTGTTTTGTGTTCTGTTAATTCATCTCACAGAGTTACAGCTTTACCCTCAAGAAGGCTTTCCCTAAGACTGTTCTTGTGGAATATGCAAAGTGATATTTGAAAGCCCATAGAGGGCTATGGTGAAAAAGGAAATATCTTCCGTTAAAAAGTGGAAAGAAGCTTTCTGAGAAACTGCTTTGTGTTCTGTTAATTCATCTCACAGAGGTACAGCTTCACCCTCAAGAAGCCTTTCGCTAAGACTGTTCTTGTGAAATTTGCAAAGTGACATTTGGAAGCCCACAGCGGGCTATGGTGAAAAAGGAAATATCCTAAGATAAAAACTGCAAAGAAGATTTCTGGGAAACTGCTTTGTGTTCTGTTAATTCATCGAACAGAGATACAGCTTTCCCCTCAAGAAGCCTTTCGCTAAGACTGTTCTTGTGGAATTTGCAAAGTGATATTTGGAAGCCCATAGAGGGCTAGGGTGAAAATGAGATATCTTCCGTTAAAATCTGCAAGGAAGATTTCTGAGAAACTGCTTTATGTTCTGCTAATTAATCTCACAGAGTTAGAGCTTACCCCTCAAGAATCCTTTCGCCAAGGTTGTTCTTGTGGAATTTGCAAAGTGATATTTGCAAACTCACAGAGGGCTATGGTGAAAAAGGAAATATCTTCAGTTAAAAACTGGAAAGAAGCTTTCTGAGAAACTGCTATGTGTACGGTTAATTCATCTCACAGAGTTGCAGCTTTCCCCTCAAGAAGCTTTTCGCGAAGAGTGTTCTTGTGGAATTTGCAAAGTGATATTTGGAAGCCCATAGAGGAATATGGTGAAAAATGAAATATCCTAAGATAAGAACTGAAAATAAGCTTTCTGAGAAACTGCTTCGTGTTCCGTTAATTCATCTCACAGAGTTACAGCTTTCACGTCCAGAAGTCTTTCGCTAAGACTGTTCTTGTGGAATTTGCAAGGTGATTTTTGGAAGCCCATAGAGTGCTATGGTGAAAAAGGAAATATCCTAAGATAAAAATTGAAAATAACCTTTCTGAGAAACTGCTTTGTGTTACGTTAATTCATCTCACAGAGTTACAGCTTTCCCCACAAGATTCCTTTCGCTAAGACTGTTCTTGTGGAATTTGCAAAGTGATATTTGGAAGCCCTTAGATGGCTACGGGGAAAAAGGAAATATCTTCCGTTAAAAACTGGATAGAAGTTTCTGAGAAACTGCTTTGTGTTCTGTTAATACATCTCACAGAGTTACAGCTTTCCCCTCAAGACACCTTTCGCTAAGACTGTTCTTGTGGAATTTGCAAAGTGATATTTGGAAGCCCGTAGAGAGCTATGGTGAAAAAGGAAATATCTGTAGTTAAAAACTGAAAAGAAGCTTTCTGAGAAACTGCTTTGTGTTCTGTTAATTCATCTCATAGGGTTACAGCTTTCCCCTCAAGGAGCCATTTGCTATGACTGTTCTTGTGGAATTTGCAAAGAGATATTTGGAAGCCCATAGAGGGCTATGGTGAAAAACGAAATATCCTAAGATAAAAACTGAAAAGAAGCTTTCTGAGAAACTGCTTTGTGTTCTGTTAAATCATCTCACAGAGTTACAGCTTCCCCTCAAGAAGCCGTTCACGAAGACTCTTCTTGTAAATTTGCATAGTGATATTTGGTAGCCCATGTAGGGCTATGGTGAAAAAGGAAATATCTTCAGTTAAAAACTGCAAAGAAGATTTCTGAGAAACTGCTTTGTGTTCTCTTAATTCATCTCACAGAGTTACAGCTTTCCCCTCAAGAAGCCTTTCGCTAAGACTCTTCTTGTGGAATTTCCAAAGTGATATTTTTGAAGCCCATAGAGGGCTATGGTGAAAAAGGATATATCTTCCGTTAAAAACTACAAAGAAGATTTCTGAGAAACTGCTGTGTGTTCTGTTAATTCATTTCACAGAGTTACAGCTTTCCCCTGAAGAAGCCATTCACTAAGACTGTACTTGTGGAATTTTCAAAGTGGTATTTGGAAGCCCATAGAGGGCTAGGGTGAAAATTAGATATCTTCCGTTAAAATCTGCAAAGAAGATTTCTGAGAAACTGCTTTATGTTCTGCTAATTCATCTCACAGAGTTACAACTTACCCCTCAAGAATCCTTTCGCTAAGGTTGTTCTTGTGGAATTTGAAAAGTGATATTTGGAAGCTCACAGAAGGGCTAGGGTGAAAAAGGAAACATCTTCAGTTAAAAGCTCCATTCACAATTGCTTCAAAGAGAATAAAATACCTAGGAATCCAACTTACAAGGGATGTAAAGGACCTCTTCAAGGAGAACTACAAACCACTGCTCAGTGAAATAAAAGAGGACACAAACAAATGGAAGAACACACCATGCTCATGGATAGGAAGAATCAATATCGTGAAAATGGCCATACTGCCAACGGTAATTTATAGATTCAATGCCATCCCCATCAAGCTACCAATGAACTTCTTCACAGAATTGGAAAAAACTGCTTTAAAGTTCATATGGAACCAAAAAAGAGCCCGCATCTCCAAGACAATCCTAAGTCAAAAGAACAAAGCTGGAGACATCACGCTACCTGACTTCAAACTATACTACAATGCTACAGTAACCAAAACAGCATGATACTGGTACCAAAACAGAGATATAGACCAACGGAACAGAACAGAGTCCTCAGAAATAATACCACACATCTACAGCCATCTGATCTTTGACAAACCTGAGAGAAACAAGAAATGGGAAAAAGATTCCCTATTTAATAAATGGTGCTGGGAAAATTGGCTAGCCATAAGTAGAAAGCTGAAACTGGATCCTTTCCTTACTCCTTATACGAAAATTAATTCAAGATGGTTTAGAGACTTAAATGTTAGACCTAATACCATAAAAATCCTAGAGGAAAACCTAGGTAGTACCATTCAGGACATAGGCATGGGCAAGGACTTCATGTCTAAAACACCAAAAGCAACGGCAGCAAAAGCCAAAATTGACAAATGGGATCTCATTAAACTAAAGAGCTTCTGCACAGCAAAAGAAACTACCATCAGAGTGAACAGGCAACCTACAGAATGGGAGAAAATTTTTGCAATCTACTCATCTGACAAAGGTCTAATATCCAGATATATAACAAATTTACAAGAAAAAAACAAACAACCCCATCAAAAAGTGGGCAAAGGATATGAACAGACATTTCTCAAAAGAAGACATTCATACAGCCAACAGACACATGAAAAAATGCTCATCATCACTGGCCATCAGAGAAATGCAAATCAAAACCACACTGAGATACCATCTCACACCAGTTAGAATGGCGATCATTCAAAAGTCAGGAAACAACAGGTGCTGGAGAGGATGTGGAGAAATAGGAACACTTTTACACTGTTGGTGGGATTGTAAACTAGTTCAATCATTATGGAAAACAGTATGGCGATTCCTCAAGGATCTAGAACTAGATGTACCATATGACCCAGCCATCCCATTACTGTGTATATACCCAAAGGATTATAAATCATGTTGCTATAAAGACACATGCACACGTATGTTTATTGCAGCACTATTCACAATAGCAAAGACTTGGAATCAACACAAATGTCCATCAGTGACAGATTGGATTAAGAAAATGTGGTACATATACACCATGGAATACTATGCAGCCATAAAAAAGGATGAGTTTGTGTCCTTTGTAGGGACATGGATGCAGCTGGAAACCATCATTCTCAGCAAACTATCACAAGAACAGAAAACCAAACACCACATGTTCTCACTCATAGGCGGGAACAGAACAATGAGATCACATGGACTCGGGAAGGGGAACATCACACACCAGGGCCTATCATGGGGAGGGGGGAGGGAGGAGGGATTGCATTGGGAGTTATACCTGAAGTAAATGACGAGTAGATGGGTGCAGCACACCAACATGACACAAGTATACATATGTAGCAAACCTGCACGTTGTGCACATGTACCCTACAATTTGAAGTTTAATAATAATAAATAAATTAAAAAAAAAACTAGAAAGAAGCTTTCTGAGAAACTGCTATGTGTTCTGTTAATTCATCTCACAGAGTAGCAGCTTTCCCTCAGGAAGCCTTTCGCGAAGAGTGTTCTTGTGGAATTTGCAAAGTGATATTTGCAGTCCCATAGAGGAATATGGTGAAAAAGGAAATATCCTAAGATAAGAACTGAAAAGAAGCTTTCTGAGAAACTGCTTCATGTTCCGTTAATTCATCTCACAGAGTTACAGCTTTCCCGTCAAGAAGTCTTTCGCTAAGACACTTCTTGTGGAATTTGCATGGTGATATTTGGAAGCCCCTAGAGTGCTATGGTGAAAAAGGAAATATCTTAAGATAAAAACTGAAAAGAAGCTTTATGAGAAAGTGCTTTGTGTTCTGTTAATTCATCTCACACTGTAACAGCTTGGCCCTGAAGAAGCCTTTCGCTAATACTGTTCTTGTGGAATTTGCAAAGTGATATATTTGGAAGCCCATAGAGGACAATGGTGATAAAGGAAATATCTTCAGTTATAAACTGAAAAGAAGCTTTCTGAGAAACTGATTTCTTTTCTGTTAATTCATCTCACAGAGTTACAGCTTTCCCCTCAAGAAGCCATTCGCTAAGACGGTTCCTGTGGAATTTGCAAAGTGATATTGGGAAGCCCATAGAGGGCCATGTTGAAAAAGGAAATATCGTAAGATAAAAACTGACAAGAAGCTTTCTGAGAACCTGCTTTGTGTTCTGTTAATTCATCACACAGAGTTACAGCTTTCCCCTAAAGAAGCCTTTTGCTAAAGTGGTGTTGTGAAATTTGCAAAGTGATAGTTGGAAGCCCAAAGAGGGCTATGGTGAAAAAGGAAATATCTTCAGTTAAAAACTGGAAAGAAGCTTTCTGAGACACGGCTTTGTGTTCTGTTAATTCATCTCAAAGAGTTACAGCTTTCCACTCAAAAAGCCTTTCGCTAAGACTGTTCTTGTGGAATTTGCAAAGTGATATTTGGAAGCCCCTAGAGGGCTATTATGAAAAAGGAAATCTCGTAAGATAAAAACTGAAAAGAAGCTTTCTGAGAAACTGCTTTGTGTTCTGTTAATTCATCTCACAGAGTTACAGCTATCCCCTTAAGAATCCTTTCGCTAAGACTGTTCTTGTTGCATCTGCAAAGTGATATTTGGAATCCCATAGAGGGCTATGGTGAAAAAGGAAATATCTGGCGTTAAAAACTTCAAAGAAGCTTTCCGTGAAACTGCTTTGTGTTCTGTTGTTTCATCTCACAGAGTTACAGCTTTTCCCTCAAGAAGCCTTTCGCTAAGACTGCTCTTGTGGAATTTGCAAAGTGATATTTGGAAGCCCACAGAGGTCTATGGTGAAAAAGGAAATATCTTCCGTCAAAAACTGGAAAGAAGCTTTCTGAGACACTGCTTTGTGTTCTGTTAATTCATCTCACAGAGTTACGGCTTTCTCCCCAAGAAGCCTTTTGCTAAGACTGTTTTGTGGAATTTGCAAGGTGATATTTGGAAGCCCATAGAGGGTTATGGTGAAAAAGGAAATATCTTCAGTTAAAAACTGGAACGATGCATTTTGAGAAACTGCTTTGTGTTCTGTTAATTCATCTCACAGAGTTACAGCTTACACTTCAAGAAGCCTTTCACTACGAATATTTTTTGGAATTTACAAAGTGATATTTCGAAGCCCATAGATGAAAATGGTGAAAAAGGAAATACCTTCATTTAAAAATAGGAAAGAAGCTTTCTGAGAAACTGCTTTTGTTCTGTTCATTCATCTCACAGAGTTTAATCTTTCTCCTCAGGTTGCCTTTCGCTAAGACTGTTCTTGTGGAGTTTGCAATGTGATATTTGGAAGCCCATAGAGAGCTATGATGAAAAAGGAAATATCTTCAGTAAAAACTGGGAAGAAGCTTTGTGAGAAACTGCTTTGTGTTCTGTTAATTCATCTCACAGTGTTACAGCTTCCCTCTCAAGAAGCCTTTTGCTGAAACTGTTCTCGTGGAATTTGCATAGTGATATTTGGAAGCCCATAGAGGGCTATGGTGAAAAAGGAAATATCCTAAGCTAATCTCTGAAAAGAAGCTTTATGAGAAACTGCTTTGTGTTCTGTTAATTCATCTCACAGAGTTACAGCTTTCCCCTCAAGAAGCCTTTCACTAAGACTGTTCTTGTGTAATTTGCAAAGTGATATTTGGAAGCAGTTAGAAGGCTATGGTAAAAAAGTTAATATCTTCCGTTAAACACTGAAAAAACAAGTTTTCTGAGAAACGGCTTTGTGTTTTGTTAATTCATCTCACAGAGTTACAGCTTTCCCGTCAAGAATCCTTTCGCTGAGACTGTTCTTGTGGAATTTGCAAAGTGATATTTGGAAGCCCATAGAGGGCTATGGTGAAAAAGGAAATATCTGTAGTTAAAAACCGGAAAGAATCTTTCTGAGAAACTCCTTGTGCTCTGTTCTGTTAATTCATCTCACAGAGTTACAGCTTTCCCCTCAAGAAGCCTTTCACTAAGACTGTTCTTGTGGAATTTGCAAAGAGATATTTGAAAGCCCATAGATGGCTATGGTGAAAAAGGAAATATCCTAAAATATAAACTGAAAAGAAGCTTTCTGAGAAACTGCTTTGTGTTCTGTTAATTCATCTCACGGAGTTACAGCTTTCCCCACAAGAAGCCTTTCGCTAAGACTGTTCTTGTGAAATTTTCAAAGTGATAATTGGAAGCCCATCAAGGGCTATGGTGAAAAAGGAAGTATCTTCAGTTAAAAACTGCAAAGAAGATTTCTGGGAAACTGCTTTGTGTTCAGTTAATTCATCTCACAGACTTACAGCTTTCCCCTCAAGTAGCCTTTCACTAAGACTGTTCTTGTGGAATTTGCAAAGTGATATATGGAAGTCCATAGATATGTTTGGTGAAAAAAGAAATATCTTCGGTTAAAAACTGGAAAGAAGCTTTCTGAGAAACTGCTTTGTGTTCTGTTAATTCATCTCATAGAGTTACAGGTTTCCCCTCAAGAAGCCTTTCGCTAAGACAGTTCTTGTTGAATTTGCAAAGTGATATTTGGAAGCCCAGAGAGTTCTATGGTGAAAAAGAAATATCTTCCACTAAAAACTGGAAAGAAGCTTTCTGAGAAACTGCTTTGTTTTCTGTAAATTAATCTCACAGAGTTACAGCTTTCCCTTCAAGAAGCCATTCACTAAGACTGTTCCTGTGAAATTTGCAAAGTGATATTTGGAAGCCCTTAGAGGGCTACGGTGAAAAACGAAATATCTTCCATTAAAAACTGGAAAGAATCTTTCCGAGAAACTGCCTTATGTTCTGTTAGTTCATCTCACAGAGTTACAGCTTTCTCCTCAAGAAGCCTTTCGATAAGACAGTTCTGGAGGAATTTGCAAGTGATATTGGAAGTCCATAGATGGTTATGGTGAAAAAGGAAATATCTTCCTTTAAAAACTGGAAAGAAGCTTTCTGAGAAACTGCTTTGTTTTCTTTAATTCATCTCACAGAGTTACAGCTTTCCCCTCAAGAAGCCTTTCGATAAGGCTCTTCTTGTGGAATTTGCAAAGTGATATTTGGAAGCCCACAGAGGTCTATGGTGAAAGGGGAATATCTTCACTTAAAAACTGGAAAGTAGCTTTCAGAGAAACAGCGTTGTGTTCCGTTTATTCATCTGACAGAGTTACAGCTTTCCTCTCAAGAAGCATTTCGCTAAGAATATACCATGCTCATGAATAGGAAGAATCAATATCGTGAAAATGTCCATACTCCCCAAGGTAATTTATAGATTCAATGCCATCCCCGTCAAGCTACCAATGAGCTTCTTCACAGAATTGGAAAAAACTGCTTTAAAGTTCATATGGAACCAAAAAAGAGCCCGCATCTCCAAGACAATCCTAAGTCAAAAGAACAAAGCTGGAGGCATCACGCTACCTGACTTCAAACTATACTACAAGGCTACAGTAACCAAAACAGCATGGTACTGGTACCAAAACTAGATATAGACCAATGGAACAGAACAGATTCCTCAGAAATAATACCACACATCTACAGCCATCTGATCTTTGACAAACCTGAGAGAAACAAGAAATGGGGAAAGGATTCCCTATTTAATAAATGGTGCTGGGAAAATTGGCTAGCCATAAGTAGAAAGCTGAAACTGGATCCTTTCCTTACTCCTTATACGAAAATTAATTCAAGATGGATTAGAGACTTAAATGTTAGACCTAATACCATAAAAATCCTAGAGGAAAACCTAGGTAGTACCATTCAGGACACAGGCATGGGCAAAGACTTCATGTCTAAAACACCAAAAGCAACGGCAGCAAAAGCCAAAATTGACAAATGGGATCTCATTAAACTAAAGAGCTTCTGCACAGCAAAAGAAACTACCATCAGAGTGAACAGGCAACCTACAGAATGGGAGAAAATTTTTGCAATCTACTCATCTGACAAAGGGCTAATATCGAGAACCTACAAAGAACTCAAACAAATTTACAAGAAAAAAACAAACAACCCCATCAAAAAGTGGGCAAAGGATATGAACAGACATTTCTCAAAAGAAGACATTCATACAGCCAACAGACACATGAAAAAATGCTCATCATCACTGGCCATCAGAGAAATGCAAATCAAAACCACACTGAGATACCATCTCACACCAGTTAGAATGGCGATCATTCAAAAGTCAGGAAACAACAGGTGCTGGAGAGGATGTGGAGAAATAGGAACACTTTTACACTGTTGGTGGGATTGTAAACTAGTTCAACCATTATGGAAAACAGTATGGCGATTCCTCAAGGATCTAGAACTAGATGTACCATATGACCCAGCCATCCCATTACGGGGTATATACCCAAAGGATTATAAATTATGCTGCTATAAAGACACATGCACACGTATGTTTATTGCAGCACTATTCACAATAGCAAAGACTTGGAATCAACCCAAATGTCCATCAGTGACAGATTGGATTAAGAAAATGTGGCACATATACACCATGGAATACTATGCAGCCATAAAAAAGGATGAGTTTGTGTCCTTTGTAGGGACATGGATGCAGCTGGAAACCATCATTCTCAGCAGACTATCACAAGAACAGAAAACCAAACACCGCATGTTCTCACTCATAGGCGGGAACTGAACAATGAGATCACTTGGACTCGGGAAGGGGAACATCACACACTGGGGCCTATCATGGGGAGGGGGGAGGGGGGAGGGATTGCATTGGGAGTTATACCTGATGTAAATGACGAGTTGATGGGTGCAGCACACCAACATGGCACAAGTATACATATGTAGCAAACCTGCACATTGTGCACATGTACCCTACAACTTGAAGTTTAATAATAATAAATTAATTAAAAAAAAAAAAAGACTGTTCTTGTGGAATTTTCAAAGTGATATTTGGAAGCCTATAGAGGGTTATGGTGAAAAAGGAAATATCTTCAGTTAAAAACTGGAAAGAAGATTTCTGAGAAACTGCTTTGTGTTCTGCTAAGTCATCTCACAGAGTTTTAGCTTTCCCCTCAAAAAGCCTTTCGCTAAGGCTGTTGTTGTGGAATTTGCAAAGTGATATTTGGAATCACATAGAGGGCTATGGTGAAAATGGAATCATCCTAAGATAAAAACCGAAAAGAACCATTCTGAGAAACTGCTTTCTGTTCTGTTAGTTCATCTCACAGAGTTACAACTTTCCGCTCAAGGAGCCGTTCACTAAGACTGTTCTTGTGGAATTTGCCATGTGATGTTTGGAAGCCATTTGAGGGCTAGGGTGAAAAAGAAAATGTCCTAAAATAAAAACTGAAAGGAAACTTTCTGAGGAACTGCTGTGTTTTCTGTTAATTCAACTCACAGAGTTACAGCTTTACCCTCAAGAAGCCTTTCGCTATGGCTGCTGTTGTGGTATTTGCAAAGTAATATTTGGAAGCCCTTAGAGGGCAATGGTGAAAAAGGAAATATCTTCTGTTAAAAACTGAAAAGAAGCTTTCTGAGATACTACTTTTTGCTCTTTTAATTCATCTCAAAGAATTACAGCATTCCCCTGAAGAAACCTTCCGCTAAGACTGTTCTTGTGGAATTTGCAAAGTGATATTTCGAAGCCCATAGATGCCTATGGTGAAAAAGGAAACATCCTAAGATAAAAACCGAGAAGAAGCTTTCTGAGAAACTGCTTTGTCTTCTGTTAATTCAACTCACAGTGTTACAGCTTTCCCCTCAAGGAACCATTCAGTAAGACTGTTCTTGTGCAATTTTCAAAGTGACATTTGGAAGCCCATAGAGGGCTATGGTGAAAAAGGAAATATCTTCCGTTAAAAACTAGAAAGAAGCACTCTGAGAAACTGCCGTGTGTTCTGTTAATATATCTCACCGAGTTACAGCTATCTCCACAATAATCCTTTCGCTAAGACTGTTCCTGTGGGATTTGCATAGTGATATTTGGAAACCCATAGAGGGCTATGGTAAAAAAGGAAATATCCTAAGATAAAAACAGGAAAGACGATTTCTGAGAAACTGCTTTATATTCTGTTTATTCACCTCACAGAATTACAGCTTTGCTCTCAAGAAGCCTTTCGCTAAGACTGTTCTTGTGGAATTTGCAAAGTGTTCTTGGAAGCCCATAGAGGGCTATGGTGATAAAGGAAATATCTTTAGTTAAAAACTGGAAAGAAACTTTCTGAGAAACTGCTTTGTGTTCTGCTTATTCATCTCACAGATTTACAGCTTTCCACTCAAAAAGGCGTTCAGTAAGACTGTTCTTGTGGAATTTGCAAAGTGATATTTGGAAGCCCAGAGAGAGCTACGGTGAAAAAGGAAATTTCTTCCGTTAAATACTGGAAAGAAGATTTCTGAGAAACTGCTTTGTGTTCTGTTAATTCATCTCACAGAGTTACAGCTTTCCCCTCCAGAAATCTTTCGCTAAGACTGTTCTTGTGGAATTTGCAAAGTGATATTTCGAAGCCCATTGTGGGCTACGGTGAAAAAGGAAATACCCTAAGATAAAAACTGAAAAGAAGCTTTCTGAGAAACTGCTTTGTTTTCTGTTAATTCAACTCACAGAGTTACAGCTTTCCCCTCAAGAGGCCTGTCGCTAAGGCTGTTTTTGTGGAATTTGCAAGGTGATATTTGGAAGACAATCGATGGCTATGGTGAAAATGGAAATATCCTAAGAAAAAAATCTAAAAGAAGCTTTCTGAGAAACTGCCTTGTGTTCTGTTAGTTAATCTCACAGAGTTACAGCTTTACCCTCAAGAGGCCGTTCACTAAGACCGTTCTTGTGTAATTTGCAAAGTGATATTGGAAGCCCATAGAGGGCTATGGTGAAAAATGAAATATCTTCAGTTAAAAACTGGAAAGAAGCTTTCTGAGAAACTACTTTGTGTTCTCTTAATTAACTCACAGATTTACAGCTTTCCCTTCAAGAAGCCTTTCGCTAAGCCTGTTCTTGTGGAATTTCCAAAGTGATATTTGGAAGCCCTTGGAGGGCTGTGTTGTAAATGGAAATATCCTATGATAAAAACAGAAAAGAAGCTTTCAGAGAAACTGCTCTGGGTTCTGTTAGTTCATCTCACAGTGTTACAGCTGTCCCCTCAGAAAGTCATGCACTAAGACTGTTCTTATGAAATTTGCAAAGTGATATTTGGAAGCCCATAGAGGGCTATGGTGAAAATGGAAATATCTTCCGTTTAAAACTGGAAAGAGGCTTTCTGAGAAACTGCCTTGTGTTCTGTTAATACATCTGACAGAAATATAACTTTCCCCACAGGAAACATTTCGCTAAGACAGTTCTTCTGGAATTTGAAAAGTGATATTTGGAAGTCCATAGAAGGCTATGGTGAAAATGGAAATATCCTAAGATAAAAACCGAAATGAAGCTTTCTGCGAAACAGCTTTGTGTTCTGTTAGCTCATCTCACAGAGTTACAGCTTTCCCCTCAAGAAGTCTTTCGCTAAGACTGTTCTTGTGGAATTTGCAAAGGGATCTTTGGAATCCCATGGAAGGCTAGGGTGAAACAGGAAATAACTTACGTTGAAAACTAGAAAGAAGCTTTCTGAGAAACTGCTTTGTGTTCTGTTAATTCATCTCACCGAATTAGAGCATGCCCTCCAGAAGCCTTTCGCTAAGACTGTTCTTGTGGAATTTGCAAAGGGATATTTGGAAGCCGTTGCAGGGCTGTGGTGAAAAAGGAAATCTCCTAAGATAAAAACTGAAAAGAAGCTTTCTGAGAAACTGCTTTGTATTCTGAAAATTCAACTCACAGAGTTACAGCTTTACCCTCAAGAAGCTTTTCGCTAAGGCTGTTGTTGTGTAATTTGCAAAGTGATATTTGGAAGCCTTAGAGAGCAATGGTGAAAAAGGAAATAACTTCAGCTAAAAACTTAAAAGAAGCTTTCTGAGAAACTGCTTTGTGTTCTGTTAATTCATCACACAGAGTTACAGCTTTTCCTCAAGATCCCTTCGGCAAAGACTGTTCTTGTGGAATATGCAAAGTGATATTTGGAAGTCCATAGAGGGCAATGGTGAAAAAGGAAATATCTTCCGTTAAAAACTAGAAAGAAGCTTTCTGAGAAACTGCCGTGTGTTGTGTTAACATATCTAACAGAGATACAGCTTTCCTCTACAGAAGATTTTCGATAACACTGTTCTTGTGGAATTTGCAAAGTGATATTTGGATCCCCTAGAGGGCTATGGTGAAAATGGAAATATCCTAAGATAAAAATCGAAGAGAAGCTTTCTCAGAAACTGCTTTGTGTTCTGTTAATTCATCTCACAGAGTTACAGCTTTCCCCTCAAGAAGCCGTTCACTAAGACTGTTCTTGTGGAATTTGCAAAATGAAATTTGGAATCCCATAGAGGGCTAAGGTGAAAAAGGAAATATCTTCAATTAAAAACCGTAAAGGAGCTTTCTGAGAAACTGCTTTGTGTTCTGTCAGTTCATGTCACAGAGTTATAGCTTTCCCCTGCAGAAGCCTTTCGCTAAGACTGTTCTTGTGGAATTTGCAAAGTGATATTTGGAATCCGGTAGGGGGCTATGGTGATAAAAAAAAATATCTTCCTTTAAAAACTGGAAAGAAGCTTTCTGAGAAAATATCGTGTGTTCTGTTAATACACCTCTCCGAGTTACACCTTTCCCCTAAAGAAGCCTTTAGCTAAGACTGTTCTTGTGGGATTTCAAAGTGATATTTGGAAGTTTTTAGAGGGCTACGTTGAAAAAGGAAATTACTTCAGTTAAAAACTGAAAAGAAGCTTTCTGAGAACCTGCTTTGTGTTCTGTTCATTTATCTCACAGAGTTACAGCTTTCCCCTCCAGAAGACTTTCGCTAAGACTGTTCTTGTGGAATTAGCCAGGTGATATTAGGAAGCCTATATAGGGCTATGGTGAAAAAGGAAATATCTTCAGTTAAAAACTGGAAAGAAGCCTTCCGAGAAACGGCTTTGTGTTCTGTTAATTCATCTCACAGAGTTACAGCTTTCCCCTCAAGAAGCCTTTCCCTGAGGCTGTTGTTGTGTAATTTGCAAAGTGATATTTGAAAGCCCATTGAGGGCTATGGTGAAAAAGGAACTATCTTCAGTTTAACCTGGAAAGAAGCTTTCTGAGAAACTGCTTTGTATTCTGTTAAGTCATCTCACAGAGTTACAGCTTTCCCCTCAAGAAGTCTTTCGCTAAGACTGTTCTTGTGGAATTTGCAAAATGATATTTGGAAGCCCGTAGTGAGCTATGGTGAAAAAGGAAATAACTTCCATTAAAAACCGAAAAGAAGCTCTCTGAGAAACTGCTTTGTGATCTCTTAGTTCATCTCACAGAGTTTCAGCTTTCCCCTCGAGAAGCCGTTCACTGAGACTGTTCTTGTGAAATTTGCAAAGTGATATTTGGAAGCCCACAGAGGGCTTTGGTGAAAAAGGAAATATCTTCCGTTAAAAACTGGAAAGAAACTTTATCAGAAACTGCCATGTATTCTGATAATACATCTCACCAAATTACAGCTTTCCCCTGAAGAAGCCTTTCGCTAAGACTGTTCTATTGGAATTTTTAAAGTGATATTAGGAAGCCCCTGGAAGGCTATGGAGAAAAGGGAAATATCTTCCGTTAAAAAGTGGAAAGAAGCTTTCTGAGAAACTGCCGTGTGTTCTGTTAATACACCTCACCGAGTTAAAGCTTTCCCCTCAAGAAGCCTTTCGCTAAGACTGTTCTTTTGGGATTTGCAGAGAGATATTTGGAAGCCCATTGAGGACTATGGTGAATAAGGAAATACCTTCAGTTAAAAACTGGAAAGAAGCTTTCTGAGATACTGCTTTGTGTTCTGTTAATTCATCTCACAGAGTTACAGCTTTCCCCTCAAGAAGGCTTTCCCTAAGACTGTTCTTGTGAAATTTGCATACTGATATTTGGAAGCCCATAGAGCGCTATGGTGAAAAAGGAAATATCTTCCGTTAAATAGTGGAAAGAAGCTTTCTTAGAAACTGCTTTGTGTTCTGTTATTTTATCTCACAGGGTTACAGCTTTCCCTTCAAGAAGCCTTCCGCTAAGACTGTTCTTGTGGAATTTGCAAAGTGATATTTGGAAGCCCATATGGGACTATGGTGTAAAAGGAAATATCTTCCGTTAAAAACTGGAAAGAAGCTTTCTTAGAAACTGCTTTGTGTTCTGTTAATTCATCACACAGAGTTGGAGCTTTCTCCTCCACAAGCCTTCCGCTAAGACTGTTTTTGTGGAATTTGCAAAGTGATATTTGGAAGCCAATAGAGGGCTATGGTGAAAATGGAAATATCCTAAGATAAAAACCGAAAAGAAGCTTTCTGAGAAACTGCTTTGTGTTCTGTTAGTTCATCTCACTGAGTTATAGCTTTACCCTCAAGAATCCGTTCACTAAGGCTGTTCTTGTGAAACTTGCAAAGTGACATTTGGAAGCGCATAGAGGGCTATGGTGAAAAAGAAAATATCTTCCATTAAAAACTGGAAAGAAGCATTCTGAGAAATTGCTGTGTGTTGTGTTAATACATCTCACTGACTTACAGCTTTCCCCTCAACAAGCCTTTCGCTAAGACTGTACTTGTGAAATTTGCAAAGTGATGTTTGGAAGCCCATAGAGGGCTACGGTGAAAAAGGAAATATCTACCGTTAAAAACATGAAAAATGCTTTCTGAGAAACCACCGTGTGTTCATGGAAGACATCTCACCGCGTTACAGCTTTGCGCTGAAGAAACCTTTCGCTAAGACTGTTCTTGTGGGATTTACAAAGTGATATTTGGAAGCCCATAGAAGGCTATGGTGAAAATGGAAATATCCTAAGATAAAAACTGAAAAGAAGCTTTCTGAGAAAACGCTGTGTATTCTGTTAGTTCATCTCACGGAATTAGAGCCTTCCCCTCAATAATCCGTTCACTATGACTGTTCTTGTGAATTTGTAAAGTGATATTTGGAAGCCCATAGAGGGCTATGGTGAAAAAGGAAATATCTTCCATTAAAAACTGGAAAGAAGCATTCTGAGAAATTGCCGTGTGTTGTGTTGATACATCTCACCGACTTACAGCTTTCTCCTTAAGAAGCCTTTCGCTAAGATTGTTCTTGTGAAATTTGCAAAGTGATATTTGGAAACCCAGAGAGGGCAATGGTGAAATAGGAAATATCTACCATTAAAAACTGGAAGGAAGCTTTCTGAGAAAGTGCCCTGTGTTCGTGTAAGACATCTCACCGAGTTACAGCTTTTCGCTGAAGAAGCCTTTCGCTATGGCTGTTCTTGTGGAGTTTGGAAAGTGATATTTGGAAGCCCATAGAGGGCTATGGAGAGAAAGGAAATATCTTCAGATAAAAATTGGAAAGAAACTCTCTGAGAAACTGCTTTGTGTTCTGTTAATTCATCTCATAGAGTTACAGCTTTCCCCTCAAGAAGCCTTTCGCTAAGACTGTTCATGTGGAATTTCCAAAGTGATATTTGGCAGCCCATAGTGGGCTATGGTGAAAAAGGAAATATCTTCCAATAAAACTGGAAGGAAGCTTTCCGAGAAACTGCTATGTGTTGTGTTAATTCTTCTCACAGAGTTACAGCTTTTCCCTGAAGAAACGTTTCGGTAAGACTCTTCTTTTGGAATTTGCAAAGTGATATTTGGAAGCCCATAGAGGGCTATGGTGAAACAGGAAATATCTTCAGTTAAAAACGGAAAGAATCTTTCTGAGAAACTGCTTTGTGTTTTTTAAATTCATCTCACAGAGTTACAGCTTTCCCCTCAAGGAGAACTTTACTAAGTCTGTTCTTGTGGAATTTGCAAAGTGATATTCAGAAGCCCATATAGGGCTAAGGTTAAAAAGGAAATATCTTCAGTTGAAAACTGGAAAGAAGCTTTCTGAGAAACTACTTTGTGTTCTGATAATTCATCTCACAGAGTTACAGCTTTCCCCTCAAGAAGCCTTTCGCTAAGGCTGTTCTTGTGGAATTTGCAAAGTGATATTTGGAAGCCCATAGAGGGCTGAGGTGAAAAGGGAAATATCTTCCGTAAAAAACTGGAAAAAAGCTTTCTGAGAAACTGCTTTGTGTTCTGTTAATTCATATCACAGAGTTACAGCTTTCCCTTCAAGAAGCCTCTCGCTAAGGCTGTTCTTGTGTGATTTGCAAAGTGATATTTGGAAGCCCATAGACGGCTATTTTGAAAAAGGAAATATCTTCAGTTAAAAACTGGAAAGAAGCCGTCTGAGAAACTACTTTGTGTTCTGGTAATTCATCTCACAGAGTTGTATCTTTCCCCTCAAGAAGCCTATCGCTAATCCTGTTCTTGTGGAATTTGCAAAGTGATATTTGGAAGCCCATACAGGGCTATGGTGAAAAAGAAAATGTCTTCCGTAAAAAACTGGAAAGAAGCTTTCTGAGAAACTGCTTTGTGTTCTGTGATTTCTTCTCACAGAGTTACAGCCTTCTTCTCAAGAATTCTTTTGCTGACACTCTTCTTGAGGAATTTGCATAGTGATATTTTGAAGCCCATATAGGGCTATTGTGAAAAAGGAAATATCCTAAGATAAAAACTGAAAAGGAACATTCTGAGAAACTGCTCTGTGTTCTGTTAATTCATCTCACAGAGTTACATCTTTCCTTTAAGAAGCCTTTCGCTAAGGCTGTTCTTGTGGAATTGGCAAAGTGATATTTGTAAGCCAATAGAGAGCTATGGTGAAAAATGAAATATCTTCCGTAAAAAACTGGAAAGAAGCTTTATGAGAAACTACTTTGTGTTCTGTGAATTCTTCGCGCAGAGTTATAGCTTTCCTCTCAAGAATCCTTTCGCTATGACTGTTCTCGAGGAATTTGCAAAGAGATATTTGGAAGCCCATAGAGGGCTATGGTGAAAAACGAATTATCCTAGATAAAAACTGAAAAGAAGCATTCTGAGAAACTGCTTTGTGTTCTGTTAATTCATCTCACAGAGTTACACCTTTCCCTTCAAAATCTTTTGCTAAGGCTGTTCTTGTGGAATTGGTAAAGTGATATTTGGAAGCCCAAAGAGGCCTATGGTGCAAAAGGGAATATCTTCCACTAAAAACTGGAAAGAAGCTTACGTAGAAACTGCTTTGGGTTCTGTTAATTTATCTCACACAGTTACAGCTTTTCCCTCAAGAAGCCCTTCCCTAAGAAGGTTCTTGTGGAATTTGCAAAGTGATATTTGGAAGCCCGTAGAGGGCAATGGTGAAAAAGGAAATATCCTCCGTAAAAAAATGGAAAGAAGCTTTCAGAGAAACTGCTTTGTGTTCTCTTACTTCATCTAACAGAATTACAGCTTTCCCCTCAAGAAGCCTTTCGCTAAGACTGTTCTTTTGGAATTGGCAAAGTGATATTTGGAAGCCAATAGAAGGCTATGGTGAAAAAGGAAATATCTTCAGTTAAAAACTGGAAAGAAGCATTCTGAGAAATTGCTTTGTGTTCTGTTTTTTCGTCTCACAGAATTACAGCTTTCCCTTCAAGAAGCCTTTCGATAAGGCTGTTCCTGTGGAATTTGAAAGTGATATTTGGAAGCCCATAGAGGGCTATGGTGAAAGATGAAATATCTTCGGTTAAAAACTGGAAAGAAGGTTTCTGAGAAACTGCTTTGTGTTCTGTTAATTCATCTCACAGGGTTAATGCTTTCCCCTCAAGAAGGTTTTCGTAAAGACTGTTCTTGTGGAATTTGCAAAGTGATATTTGGAAGCCTATAGAAGTCTATGTTGAAAAAGGAAATATCTTCAGTTAAAAACTGGAAAGCAGCCGTTTGAGAAACTGCTTTAGGTTCTGTTAATTCATGTCACAGAGTTACATTTTGCCCCTCAAGAAGTCTATCGCGAAAGCTGTTGTGTGGAATTTGCAAAGTGATATTTCAAAGCCCATAGAGGGCTATGGTGAAAAAGGAAATATCTTCCGTTAAAAACTGGAAAGAAGCTTTCTGAAAAAGTGCTTTGTGTTCTGTTAATTCATCTCACAGAGTTACACCTTTCCCCTCAAGAAGCCTTTCGCTAAGACTGTTCTTGTGGAATTTGGAAAGTGATATTTGGAAGCCCATAGAGGGCTATGGTGAAAAAGGAAATATCTTCCGTTAAAAACTGGAAAGAAGCTTTCTGAGAAAGTGCTTTGTGTTCTGTTAATTCATCTCTCAGAGTTACACCTTTCCCCTCAAGAAGCCTTTCGCTAAGACTGTTCTCGTGGAATTTGCTAAGTGATATTTGGTATCCCATAGAGGGTTACGGTGAAAAAGCAAATATCTCCCGTTGAAAACTGGAAAGAAACTTTCTGAGAATCTTCTTTGTGTTCTGTGAATTCATTTCAAAGAGTTAGATCTTTCCACTCCAGAAGTCTTTCGCTATGACTGTTTTTGTGGAATTTGCAAAGTGATATTTGGAAGCCCATTGAGGGCTATTGTGAAAAAGGAAATATCTTCCGCAAAATACTGGAAAGAAGCTTTCGGAGAAACTGCTTTGTGTTCTGTTCATTCATCTAACAGAGTTACTGTGTTCCCCTCAAGAATCTTTTCGCTCAGACTGTTCTTGTGGAATTTGCGCAGTGATATTTGGAAGCCACTAGAGGGCTATGGTGAAAAAGGAAATATCTTCCCTTGAAAACTGGAAAGAAGCTTTCTGAGAAAGTGCTTTGTGTTCTGTTAATTTTTCTCACGGAGGTACAGCTTTCCCCTCACGAAGCTTTTTGCTAAGACTGTTCTTGTGGAATTTGCAAGGTGATATTTGGAAGCCTAAAGAGGGCTGTGGTGAACAAGGAAATATCCTAAGATAAAAACTGAAAAGAAGCATTCTCAGAAACTGCTTTGTGCTCTGTTAATTCATCTCACAGAGTTACAGCATTCCCTTTAAGAAGCCTTTCGCTAAGACTGTTCTTGAGGAATTTAGAAAGTGATGTTTTGAAACCCACAGAGGGCTATGGTGAAAAAGGAAATATTTTCCGTTAAAAACTGGAAAGAAACTTTCTGAGAAACAGTTTTGTGTTCTCTTAATTCAGCTCACCGAGTTACAGCTTTCCTTCAAGAAGCCTTTCGCTAAGGCTGTTCTTGTGGAATTTACAAAGTGATATTTGCAAGCCCATAGAGGGCTATGGTGATAAAGGAAATATCTTCAGCTAAAAACTGGAAAGAAGCTGTGTGAGAAACTGTTTGTGTTCTGTTAATTCATCTCACAGTGTTACAGCTTTCCCCTCAGGAAGCCTTTCGGTAAGATTGTTCTTGTGGAATTTTCAAAGTGATATTTGGAATCCCTTAGAGGGCTATGGTGAAAAAGGAAATATCTTCAGTTAAAAACTGGAAAGAAGCTTTGTGAGACACTGCTTTGTGTTCTGTTAATTCATCTCAGAGTGTTACAGCCTTCCCCTCAAGAAGCCTTTCGCAAAGACTGTTCTTGTGGAAATACTAAAATGATATTTGGAAGGCCATAGAGGGCTACGGTGGAAAAGGAATTATCTTCTGTTAAAAACTGGAAAGAGACTGTCTGAGAAACTGCTTTTTGTTCTGTTAATTCATCTCACAGAGTTACACCTTTCCCCTCAAGAAACCTTTCGCTAAGACTGTTCTTTGGGAATTTGCAAAGTGATATTTGGAAGCCCATAAAGAGCTATGGTGAAAAACGAAATACCTTCCGTTAAAAACTGGAAAGAAGCTTTCTGAGAAACGGCTTTGTGCTCTGTTAATTCATCTCACAGAATTACAGCTTTCTCCTCAAGAAGCCTTTCGCTAAGACTGCTCTTGTGGAATGTGGAAAGTGATATTTGGAAGCCCATAGAGGGCTATGGTGAAAAAGGAAATAGCTTCGGTGAAAAACTGGAAAGAAGCTTTCTGAGAGACTGCTTTGTGTTCTATTAATTCATCTCACAGAGTTACTGCTTTCCCCTCAAGAAGCCTTTCGCTAAGACTGTTCTTGTGGAATTTGTAAAGTGATATTAGGAAGCCCATAGAGATCTATGGTGAAAAAGGAAATATCTTCCGTTAAAAACTGGAAAGAAGCTTTCTGAGAAACTGCTTTGTGTTGTGCTAATTCTTCTCACAGAGTTACAGATTTCCCCTGAAGAAGCCTTTTGCTAAGACTGTTCGTGGGGTGTTTGCAAAGTGATATTTGGAAACCCTTAGACGGATAAGGTGAAAAAGGAATTATCTTCCGTTAAAAACTGGAAAGAAGCACTCTGAGAAACTGCTTTATGTTCTGTTAATTCATCTCACAGAGTTACAGCTTTCCCTTCAAGAAGCCTTTCGCTAAGGATGTTCTTGTGGTGTTTGGAAAGTGATATTGGAAGACCATAGAGGGCTTTGGTGAAAAAGGAATTATCTTCCATTAAAAACTGGAAGGAAGCTTTGTGAAAAACTGCTTTGTGTTGTATTAATTCAACTCACAGAGTTACAGTTTCCCCTCAAGAAGCCTTTTGCTAAGACTGTATTTGTGGAATTTGCAAAGAGATATTTGGAAGCACATAGAGGGCTATCATGAAAAACAAAATATCTTTCGTAAAAAACTGGAAAGAAGCCTTCTTAGAAACTGCTTTGTGTTCTCTTAATTCAACTCACAGAGTTAGAGCTCTGCCTTCAAGAAGCCTTTCGCTAAGGTTGTTCTTGTGGAATTTCGAAAGTGATATTTGGAAGCCCATAGAGGTCTATGGTGAAAAAGGAAATATCTTCCGTTAAAAACTGGAAAGAAGCTTTCTGAGAAACTACTTTGTGTTCTCTAAATTCATCTCACAGGCTTAGAGCTTTCCTCTCAAGAAGCGTTTCGCTAAGACTGTTCTTGCGGAATTTGCAAAGTGATATTTGGAAGCCCATGGAGGGCTTCGGTGAAAAAGGAAATATCCTAATTTAAAAACTGAAAAGAAGCATTCTGAGAAACTGCTTTGTGTTCTGTTAATTCATCTCACAGAGTTACAGCTTTCCCCTCAAGAAACCTTTCGCTAAGGCTGTTCTTTTGGAATTGGCAAAGTGATATTTGGAAGGCCTTAGAGGGCTATGGTGAAAAAGAAATTATCTTCCATTAAAAACGTTAAAGAACCTTTCTGAGAAACTGCTTTGTGTTCTGTTAATTCATCTCACAGAGTTACAGATTTCCCCTCAAGAACCTTTCGCTAAGACTGTTGTTGGGTAATTTGCAAAGTGATATTTGTAAGCCCATAGAGGGCTTCAGTGAAAAAGGAAGTATCCTAAGTTAAAAACTGAAAAGAAGCTTTCTGAGAAACTGCTTTGTGTTTTGTTAATTCATATCACAGAATTACAGCATTCCCATCAAGAAGCCTTTCGCTAAGGCTGTTCTTGTGGAATTGGCATAGTCATATTTGGAAGCCCGTAGAGGGCTATGGTGAAAAAGGAAATATCTTCCGTTAAAAACTGGAAAGCCGCTGTCTGAGAAACTGCTTTGTTTTCTGTTAATTCATCTCACAGAGTTACAGCTTTGCCCTCAAGAAGCCTTTCGCTAAGACTGTTCTTGTGGTATTTGTAAAGTGATACTTGTAAGCCCTTAGAGGGCTATGGTGAAAAAGGAAATATCTTCCATCAAAAACGGGAAAGAAGCTTTCTGAGAAACTGTTTTGTGTTCTGTGAATTCATCTGAAAGAGTTACAGCTTTCCCCTCAAGGAGCCTTTCGCTAAGACTGTTCTTGTGGATTTTGCAAAGTGATATTTGGAAGCCCTTAGAGGGCTATGGTGAAAAAGGAAATATCTTCCGTTAAAAACTGGAAAGAAACTTTCTGAGAAACTGCTTTGTGTTCTCTTAATTCATTTCACAGATTTACAGATTTCCCCTCAAGAAGCCTTTCGCTAAGACTGTTCTTGTGGAATTTGCAAAGTGATATTTCGAAACCCTTAGAGGGATACGGTGAAAAAGGCAATATCGTCCTTTAAAAATTGGAAAGAAGCTTTCTGAGAAACTGCTTTGTGTTCTGTTAATTCATCTCACAGAGTAACAGATTTCCCCTCAAGAAGCCTTTCGCTACGACTGTCCTTGTGGAATTTGCAAAGTGATATTTGGAAGCCCATAGACGGCTATGGTGAAAAAGTAAATATCTTCCGTTAAAAACTGGAAAGAAGCTTTCGGAGAAACTGCTTTGTGTTCTGTTAATTGATCTCACAGAGTTACAGCTTTCCCCTCAAGAAGCCTTATGCTAAGACGGTATTTGTGGAATTTGCAAAGAGATATTTGGAAGCCCATGGAGGGCTACGGTGAAAAAGCATATATCTTCCGTAAATAACTGGAAAGAAGCTTTCTGAGTAACTGATTTGTGTTCTGTTAATTCATCTCACAGAGTTACAGCTTTCCCTTCAAGAAGCCTTTCGCTAAGACTGTTCTTTTGGAATTTGCAAAGTGATATTTGGAAGCCCATAGAGGGCTATGGCGAAAAAGGAAATATCTTCTGTTAAAAACTGGAAAGAAGCTTACTTAGAAACAGTTTTGTGTTCTCTTAATCCTACTCACAGAGTTACAGCTTTCCCCTCATGAAGTCGTGTGGTAAGACTGTTCTTGTGGAATTTGCAAAGTGGTATTTGGAAACCCATAGAGTGCTACGGTGAAAAAGGAAATATCCTAAGATAAAAATTTAAAAGAAGCATTCTGAGAAAGTGCTTTGTGCTCTGTTAATTCATCTCACAGAGTTTCAGCTTTCCCCTCAAGAAGCCTTTCACTAATGCTTTAGTTGTGGAATTTGCAAAGTCATATTTGGAAGCCCCTAGAGGGCTATGGGGTAAAAGAAATCTCTTCCGTTAAAAACTGGAAAGAAGCTTTCTGAGAAAGTACTTTGTGTTCTGTTAATTCATCTCACAGAGTTACAGCTTTTCCCTCAAGAAGCTTGTCGCTGAGGCTGTTCTTGTGGAATTTGCAAAGTGATATTCGGAAGCCCTTAGAGTGCTATGGTGAAAAAGGAAGTATCTTCAGTTAAAAACTGGAAAGAAGCTTTCTGAGAAACTGGTTTGTGTTCTGTTAATTCATCTCACAGAATTACAGCTTTCCCATCAAGAAGCCTTTCGCTAACACTGTTCTTGTGGAATTTGCAAAGTGAGATTTGTAAGCCCTTAGATGGCGATGGTGAAAAAGGAAATATCTTCCGTTAAAAACTGGAAAGAAGCTTTCTGAGAAACTGCTTTTTTTTCTGTTAATTCATCTCACAGAGTTACAGCTTTCCCCTTAAGAAGACTTTCACTAATGCTTTTGTTGTGGAATTTGCAAAGTGCTATTTGGAAGCCCATAGAGGGCTACGGCGAAAAAGGAAACATCTTCCGTTAAAAACGGTAAAAGAGCTTTCTGAGAAACTACTTTGTGTTCTGTTAATTCATCTCGCAGAGTAAGAGATTTCCCCTCAAGGAGCCTTTCGCTAAGACTGTTCTTGTGGAATTGGCAAAGAGATATTTGGAAGCCCATAGAGGGCGATGGTGAAAATGGAAATATCTTCCATTAAAAACTGGAAAGAAGCTTTCTGAGAAACTGCTTTGTGTTTTCTTAATTCATCGCACAGATTTACAGCTTTCCCCTCAAGAAGCCTTTCGTTAAGACTGTTCTTGTGGAATTTGAAAAGTGATATTTGGAAGCCCATAGATTGCTACGGTGAAAAAGGAAATATCCTAAGTTAAAAACTGAAAAGAAGAATTCTGAGAAACTGCTTTGTGTTCTGTTAATTCATGTCACAGAGTTACAGCCTTCCCTTCTATTAGCCTTTCGCTAAGGCTGTTCTTGTGGAATTTGGAAAGTGAGATTTGTAAGCCCTTAGATGGTGATGGTGAAAAAGGAAATATCTTCCGTTAAAAACTGGAAAGAAGCTTTCTGAGAAACTGCTTTTTTCTCTGTTAATTCATCTCACAGAGTTACAGCTTTCCCCTCAAGAAGCCTTTCACTAATGCTTTTGTTGTGGAATTTGCAAAGTGCTCTTTGGAAGCCCATAGAGGGCTATGGCGAAAAAGGAAACATCTTCCGTTAAAAACGGTAAAAAAGCTTTCTGAGAAACTACTTTGTGTTCTGTTAATTCATATCGCAGAGTTAGAGATTTCCCCTCAAGGAGCCTTTCGCTAAGACTGTTCTTGTGGAATTGGCAAAGAGATATTTGGAAGCCCATAGAGGTCTATGGAGTAAAAGGGTATATCTTCCGTTAAAAAATGGAAAGAAACTTTCAGAGAAACTGTTTCGTGTTCTGTTAATTCATCTCACAGAGTTACTGCTTTCCCCTCACGAAGCCTTTCGCTAAGACTTCTTGTGGAATTTGCAAAGTGATATTTGGAAGCCCATAGAGGGCGATGGTGAAAATGGAAATATCTTCCGTTAAAAACTGGAAAGAAGCTTTCTGAGAAACTGCTTTCTGTTTTCTTAATTCATCGCACAGATTTACAGCTTTCCCCTCAAGAAGCCTTTCGTTAAGACTGTTCTTGTGGAATTTGAAAAGTGATATTTGGAAGCCCATAGATTGCTACGGTGAAAAAGGAAATATCCTAAGTTAAAAACTGAAAAGAAGAATTCTGAGAAACTGCTTTGTGTTCTGTTAATTCATGTCACAGAGTTACAGCTTTCCCTTCTATTAGCCTTTCGCTAAGGCTGTTCTTGTGGAATTTGCAAGGTGATATTTGGAAGCCCATAGAGAGGTATGGTGAAAAAGGAAATATCTTCAGTTAAAAACTGGAAAGAAGCTTTCTGAGAAACTGCTTTGTGTTTTGTTCATTCATATCACCGAGTTACGGCATTCCCCTCAGGAAGCCTTTCGCTAATACTGTTTTTGTGGAATTGGCAATGTGATATTTGTAATCCCATAGAGGGATACGGTGAAAAAGGAAATTTCTTCTGTTAAAAACTGGAAAGAAGCTTTCTGAGAAACTGCTTTGTGCTCTGTTAATTCATCTCACCGAGTTACACCTTTTCCTTCAAGAATCCTTTCTCTAAGGCTGTTCTTGTGGAATTTGCAAAGTGATATTTGGAAGCCCTAGGAGGGCTATGGTGAGAAAGGAAATATCTTCAGGTAAAAACTGGAGAGAAGCTGTGTGAGAAAGTGCTTTGTGTTCTGTTAATTCATCTCACAGAGGTACAGCTTTCCGCTCAAGAAGCCTTTCGCTAAGGCTGTTCATGTGGAATTTGGAAAGTGATATTTGGAAGCCCATAGAGGGCTACTTTGAAAAAGGAAATATCTTAAGTTAAAAACTGGAAAGAAGCTGTCTGGGAAACTGCTTTGTGTTCTGTTAATTCATCTCACAGAATTACAGCTTTCCCCTCAATAAGTCTTTCGCTACGACTGTTTTTGAAGAATTTGCAAAGTGATATTTGTGAGCCCATAGAGGGCTATGGTGAAAAAGGAAATATCTTCCGTTAAAAACGTTAAAGGACCTTTCTGAGAAACTGCTTTGTGTTCTGTTAATTCATCTCACAGAGTTACAGATTTCCCCTCAAGAAACCTTTCGCTAAGACTGTTCTTGTGGAATTTGCAAAGTGATATTTGGAAGCCCATAGAGGGCTATGGTGAAAAAGGAAATAGCCTCCGTTAAAAACTGGAAAGAAATTTTCAGAGAAAGTGCTTTGTGTTCTGTGAATTCATCTCACAGTGTTACAGCTTTCCTTAAAGAAGCCTTTCGCCAAGGTTGTTCTTGCGGAACGTACAAAGTGATATTTGGAAGCCCATAGAGTGCTATGGTGACAAAGGAAATATCTTGAGTTAAAAACTGGAAAGAAGCTGTCTGAGAAAGTTCTTTGTGTTCTGTTAATTCATCTCACTTAATTACTGCTTTCCCCTCCTGAAATCTTTTCTTAGGACTGTTCGAATGGAATTTCCACAGCGATATTTGGAAGCACATAGTGGGCTATGGTGAAAAAGGAAATATCTTCCGTTAAATACTGGAAAGAAGCTTTCTGAGAAACTGCTTTGTTTTCTGTTAATTCATCTCACAGTGTTACAGCTTTCCCCTCAAGAAGACTTTCTCTAAGACTGTTCTTGTGGAATTTGCAAAGTGATATTTGGGACCCCATATAGGGCTGTAGTGAAAAAGGAAATATCTTCAGTTAAAAACAGGAAAGAAGCTGTCTGAGAAACTGCTTTGTGTTTTGTTAATTCATCTCACAGAGTTACAACTTTTCCCTCAAGAAGCCTTTCGCTAAGGCTATTCTTGTGGAATTTGCAAAGTGATTTTCGGAAGCCCATAGAGGGCTATGGTGAAAAAGGAAATATCTTCCGATAAAAACGGGAAAGAAGTTTTCTGAGTTACAGCTTTCCCTTCAAGAAGCCTTTCGCTAAGGCTGTTCCTGTGGAATTTGCAAAGTGATATTTGGAAGCCCATAGAGGGCTATCGTGAAAAAGGAAATATCTTCAGTTAAAAACTGGAAAGAAGCTGTGTGAGAAACCCCCTGTGTTGTTTTAATTCATCTCACAGAGTTACAGCTTTCCCCTCAAGAAGAGTTTTGCTAAGACTGCTCTTTTGGAATTGGAAATGTGATATTTGGAAGCCCATAGAGGGCTATGGTAAAAAAGGAATATTTTCAGTTAAAAACTGGAAAGAAGCTGTCTGAGAAACTGCTTTGTGTTCTGTTAATTCATCTCACAGAGTTACAGCTTCCCCTCAAGAAGCCTTCGGCTAAGACTGTTTTTGTGGAATTGGCAAAGTGATATTTGGAAGGCCATAGATGGTTTTGGTGTAAAAGTAAATATCTTCCATTAAATACTGGAAAGAAAGTTTCTGAGAAACTGTTTTGTGTTCTGTTAATTCAACTCACAGAGTTACTACTTTCCCCTCAAGAAGCCTTTCGCTAAGACTGTTCTTGTGGAATTTGCAAAGTGATATTTGGAAGCCCATAGAGGGCTATGGTGAAAAAGGCAATATCTTCCGTTAAAAACTGGAAAGAATCTTTCTGAGAAACTGCTTTGTGTTCTCTTAATTCATCTCACAGATTTACAGCTTTCCCCTCAAGAAGATTTCGCTAAGACTGTTCTTGTGGAATTTGTGAAGTGATATTTAGAAGCTCTTAGCGGGATTCGTTGAAAAAGGAAATACCCTAAGTTAAAAACTGAAAAGAAGCATTCTGAGAAACTGCTTTTTGATCTTTAAATTCATGTCACGGAGATACAGCTTTCCCTTCAAGAAGCCTTTCGCTAAGACTGTTCTTGTGGAATTGGCAAAGTGACATTTGGAAGCCCATAGATGGCTATTGAAAAAGGGAATATCTTTGGTTAAAAACTGGAAAGAAGCTTTCTGAGAAACTGCTTTGTGTTCTGTTAAATCATCTCACAGAGTTACAGCATTCCCCTCAAGAAGACTTTCGCTAAGACTGATCTTGTGGAATTGGCAAAGTAATATTTGGAAGCCGATAGAAGGATATGGTGAAAAAGGCCATATCTTCCGTTAAAAACGGGAAAGAAGCTTTCTGAGAAGCTGCTTTGTGTTCTGTTAATTCATCTCACAGAGTTACAGGTTTTCCTTTAAGAAGCCTTTCACTAAGTCTGTTTTCGTGGAATTTGCAAGGTGATATTTCGAAGGCCATAGAGGGCTATGGTAAAAAAAGCAATATCTTCAGTTAAAAACTCGAAAGAAGCTGTCTGAGAAACGGCTTTGTGTTCTGTTAATTGATCTCACAAACGTACAGCTTTGCCCTCAAGAAGCCTTTCACTAAGACTGTTCTTGTGGAATTTGCAAAGTGATATTTGGAAGCCCATGGTGGGCTGTGGTGACAAAGGAAATCTCCTAAGGTAAAAACTGAAAAGAAACATTCTGAGAAACTGCTTTGTGCTTACAGCTTTCCCTTCAAGAAGCCTCTCGCTAAGGCTGTTTTTGTGGAATTGGCAAAGTGATATTTGGAGGCCCGTAGAGGGCTATGGTGAAAAAAGCAATATCTTCCGTGAAAAACTGGAAAGAAGCGTTCTGAGAAACTACTTCGTGTTCTGTTAATTCATCGCACAGAGTTACAGCTTTCCCCTCAAGAAACCTTTCTCTAAGACTGTCCTTGTGGAATTTGCAAAATGATATTTGGAAGCCCATAGAGGACTATGGCGTTAAAGGAAATATATTCCTTTAAAAACTGGAAAGAAGTTTTCTGAGAAACTGATTTGTGTTCTGTTAATTCATCTCACAGAGTTACAGCTTTCCTTTCAAGAACCCTTTCGTTAAGTCAGTTCTTGTGGCATTTGCAAAGTGATATTTGGAAGCCCATAGAGGCTTATGGTGAAAAAGGAAATATCTTCCAATAAAAACTGGAAAGATGCTTTCTGAGAAACTGCTTTGTTTTCTGTTAATTCATCTCACAGAGTTACTGCTTTCCCCTCAAGAAGCCTTTCGCTAAGACTGTTCTTCTGTAACTTGCAAAGTGATATTTGGAAGCCCATAGAGTGCTATGGTGAAAAAGGAAATATCTTCCGTTCAAAACTGGAAAGAAGTTTTCAGAGAAACTGCTTTGTGTTCTGTTAATTCATCTCACTGAGTTACAGCTTTCCCCTCCGGAAGACTTTCGCTAAGAATGTTCTTGTGGAATTTGCAAAGTGATATTTGGAAGGCCGTACAGGACTATGGTGAAAAAGGAAATATCTTCCGTTAAAAACTGGAAAGAAGCTTTCTGAGAAAGTGCTTTGTGTTCTGTTAATACATCTCACAGGGTTACAGATTACCCCTCAAGAAGTCTTTCGATAAGCCTGTTCTTGTGGAATTTTCAAAGTGATATTTGGAAGCCCATAGAGGGCTATGGTGAAAAAGAAAATATCTTCCGTTAAAAACTGGAAAGAGGTTTTCTGAGAAACTGCGTTTTTTTCTGTTATTTCATTTCACAGGCTTACAGCTTTCCTCTCAAGAAGCCTTTCCCTAAGACTGTTCTTGTGGAATTTGCAAAGTGATATTTGGAAGCCCTTAGAGGGCTATGGTGAAAATCAAAATATCTTCCATTAAAAACTGGAAAGAACCTTTCTGGGAAACCGCCTTGTGTTCTGTTAATTCATCTCACAGAGTTACAATTTTCCCCTCAAGAAGCCTTTCGATAAGACAGTTCTGGAGGAATTTGCAAGTGATATTTGGAAGGCCATAGACGGTTATGGTGAAACAGGAAATATCTTCCTTTAAAAACCGGAAAGAAGCTTTCTGAGAAACTGCTTTGTGTTCTTTAATTCATCTCACAGAGTTACAGCTTTCCCTTCAAAAAGCCTTTCGTTAAGCCTGTTCTTGTGGAATTTGCAATGTGATATTGGGAAGGCCATGGAGGGCTATGGTGAAAAACGAAATATCTTCAGTTCAAAACTGGAAAGAAGATTTCAGAGAAACTGCTTTGTGTTCTGTTAATTCATCTCACAGAGTTATACCTTTCCCCTCAAAAAGCCTTTCGCCAAAGCTATTGTTGGGGAATTTGCAAAGTGATATTTCGAATCACATAGAGGGCTATGGTGAAAATGGAAATATCCTAAGATAAAAACCGAAAAGAACCTTTCTGAGAAACTGCTTTCTGTTCTGTTAGTTAATCACAGAGTTACAGCTTTCCGCTCAAGGAGCCGTTCACTAAGACTGTTCTTGTGGAATTTGCCAAGTGATGTTTGGAAGCCTATAGACGTCTAGGGTGAAAAAGGAAATATCCTAAGATAAAAACTGAAAAGAAACTTTCTGAGGAACTGCTGTGTTTTCTGTTAATTCAACTCACAGAGTTACAGCTTTACCCTCAAGAAGCCTTTCGCTAAGGCTGCTGTTGTGGTATTTGCAAAGTGATATTTGGAAGCCCTTAGAGGGCAATGGTGAAAAAGGAAATATCTTCAGTTAAAAACTGAAAAGAAGCTTTCTGAGATACTGCTTTGTATTCTGTTAATTCATCTCAAAGAATCACAGCTTTCCCCTGAAGAAACCTTCCGCTAAGACTGTACTTGTGGAATTTGCAAAGTGATATTTCGAAGCCCATAGATGGCTATGGTGAAAAAGGAAATATCCTATGATTAAAACCGAGAAGAAGCTTTCTGAGAAACTGCTTTGTGTTCTGTTAGTTAATCTCACATTGTTACAGCTTTCCCCTCAAGGAATCATTCAGTGAGACTGTTCTTGTGCAATTTTCAAAGTGACATTTGGAAGCCCATATAGGGATATGGTGAAAAAGGAAATATCTTCTGTTAAAAATTAGAAAGAAGCACTCTGAGAAACTGCCGTGTGTTCTGTTAATATATCTCACCGAGTTACAGCTTTCTCAACAAGAATCCTTTCACTAAGACTGTTCCTGTGGGATTTGCATAGTGATATTTGGAAGCCCATAGAGGGCTATGGTGAAAAAGGAAATATCCTAAGATAAAAACTGGAAAGAAGATTTCTGAGAAACTGCTTTATGTTCTGTTTATTCACCTCACAGAATTACAGCTTTTCACTCCAGAAGCCTTTCGCTAAGACTGTTCTTGTGGAATTTGCAAAGTGATCTTGGAAGCCCATAGAGGGCTATGGTGAAAAAGGAAATATGTTTAGTTAAAAACTGGAAAGAAACTTTCTGAGAAACTGCTTTGTGTTCTGTTAATTCGTCTCACAGAGTTATAGCTTTCCCCTCCAGAAGTCTTTTGCTAAGACTGTTCTTGTGGAATTTGCAAAGTGATATTTCGAAGCCCATTGTGGGCAATGGTGAAAAAAAAAATACCCTAAGATAAACATTGAAAAGAAGCTTTCTGAGAAACTGGTTTGTTTTCTGTTAATTCAACTCACAGAATTACAGCTTTCACCTCCAGAGGCCTGTCGCTAAGGCTGTTTTTTGGGAATTTGCAAGGTGATATTTGGAAGCCCATAGATGGCTATGGTGAAAATGGAAATATCCTAAGAAAAAAATCGAAAAGAAGCTTTCTCAGAAACTGCCTTGTGTTCTGTTAGTTCATCACACAGAGTTACATCTTTACCCTCAAGAAGCCGTTCACTAAGACTGTTCCTGTGAAATTTGCAAAGTGATATTGGAAACCCAAAGAGGGCTATGGTGAAAAAGGAAATATCTTCAGTTAAAAACTGGAAAGAAGCTTTCTGAGAAACTACTTTGTGTTCTCTTAATTCAACTCACAGTGTTACAGCTTTCCCTTCAAGAAGTCTTTCGCTAAGACTGTTCTTGTGGAATTTTCAAGGTGATATTTGGAGCCCTTAGAAGGCTATGGTGAAAAAGGAAATATCCTAAGATAAAAACTGAACAGAAGCTTTCTGAGAAGCTGCTTTGTGTACCCTTAATTCATCTCACAGAGTTACAGCTTGTCCCTGCAGAAGCCTTTCACTAAGTCTGTTCTTGTGGAATTTGCAAAATGAAATTTCGAAGCCCATAGAAGGCTATGGTGAAAAAGGGAATATCTGCCATTAAAAACCGAAAAGAACATTTCTGAGAAACTGCTTTGTGTTCTGTTAGTTCATCTCACAGAGTTTGAGATTTCCCCTCAAGAAGACGTTCACTAAGACTATTCTAGTGCAATTTGCAAATTCATATATGGAAACCCATAGAGGGCTATGGTGAAAAAGGTAATATCTCCCGATAAAAAGGGGAAATAAGCTTTCTGAGAAAATGGTGTGTTTTCTGTTAATACATCTCACCGAATTAGAGCTTTCCCCTCCAGAAGCCTTTCGCTAAGACTGTTCTTGTGGAATTTTCAAGGTGATATTTGGAAGACCATAGAGGGCTATGGTGAATGAGAAAATAGCCTAAGATAGAAACTGAAAAGAAGCTTTCTGAAAAACTACTTTGTGTTCTGATGATTCATCTCAAAGAGTTAGAGCTTTCCCCTTAAGAAGCCTTTCGCTAAGACTCTTCTTGTGGAATTTGCAAAGTGATTTTGGAAGCCCATAGAGGGCTATGGTGAAAAAGGAAATATCTTCAGTTAAAAACTGGAAAGAAGCTTTCTGAGAAACTACTTTGTGTTCTTTTAATTCAACTCACAGAGTTACAGCTTTCCCCTCAAGAAGCCTGTCGCTAAGACTGTTCTTGTGGAACTTCCAAAGTGATATTTGGAAGCCCTTAGAGGGCTATGGTGAAAAAGGAAGTATCTTCAGTTAAAAACTGGAAAGAAGCTTTCTGAGAAACTGGTTTGTGTTCTGTTAATTCATCTCACAGAATTACAGCTTTCCCATCAAGAAGCCTTTCGCTAAGACTGTTCTTGTGGAATTTGCAAAGTGAGATTTGTAAGCCCTTAGATGGCGATGGTGAAAAAGGAAATATCTTCCGTTAAAAACTGGAAAGAAGCTTTCTGAGAAACTGCTTTTTTTTCTGTTAATTCATCTCACAGAGTTACAGCTTTCCCCTTAAGAAGACTTTCACTAATGCTTTTGTTGTGGAATTTGCAAAGTGCTATTTGGAAGCCCATAGAGGGCTACGGCGAAAAAGGAAACATCTTCCGTTAAAAACGGTAAAAGAGCTTTCTGAGAAACTACTTTGTGTTCTGTTAATTCATCTCGCAGAGTAAGAGATTTCCCCTCAAGGAGCCTTTCGCTAAGACTGTTCTTGTGGAATTGGCAAAGAGATATTTGGAAGCCCATAGAGGGCGATGGTGAAAATGGAAATATCTTCCATTAAAAACTGGAAAGAAGCTTTCTGAGAAACTGCTTTGTGTTTTCTTAATTCATCGCACAGATTTACAGCTTTCCCCTCAAGAAGCCTTTCGTTAAGACTGTTCTTGTGGAATTTGAAAAGTGATATTTGGAAGCCCATAGATTGCTACGGTGAAAAAGGAAATATCCTAAGTTAAAAACTGAAAAGAAGAATTCTGAGAAACTGCTTTGTGTTCTGTTAATTCATGTCACAGAGTTACAGCTTTCCCTTCTATTAGCCTTTCGCTAAGGCTGTTCTTGTGGAATTTGGAAAGTGAGATTTGTAAGCCCTTAGATGGTGATGGTGAAAAAGGAAATATCTTCCGTTAAAAACTGGAAAGAAGCTTTCTGAGAAACTGCTTTTTTCTCTGTTAATTCATCTCACAGAGTTACAGCTTTCCCCTCAAGAAGCCTTTCACTAATGCTTTTGTTGTGGAATTTGCAAAGTGCTCTTTGGAAGCCCATAGAGGGCTACGGCGAAAAAGGAAACATCTTCCGTTAAAAACGGTAAAAAAGCTTTCTGAGAAACTACTTTGTGTTCTGTTAATTCATCTCGCAGAGTTAGAGATTTCCCCTCAAGGAGCCTTTCGCTAAGACTGTTCTTGTGGAATTGGCAAAGAGATATTTGGAAGCCCATAGAGGTCTATGGAGTAAAAGGGTATATCTTCCGTTAAAAAATGGAAAGAAACTTTCAGAGAAACTGTTTCGTGTTCTGTTAATTCATCTCACAGAGTTACTGCTTTCCCCTCACGAAGCCTTTCGCTAAGACTTCTTGTGGAATTTGCAAAGTGATATTTGGCAGCCCTTAGAGGGCTATGGTGAAAAAGGAAGTATCTTCCTTTAAAAACTGGAAAGAAACTTTCTGAGAAACTGATTTGTGTTCTGTTAATTCATCTCACAGAGTTACTGCATTCCCCACAAGAAGCTTTTCGCTAAGACTGTTCTTGTGTAATTTGCAAGGTGATATTTGGAAGTCCATAGAGGATATGGTAAAAAAGGGTATATCTTTCGGTAAAATCTGGAAAGAAGCTTTCAGAGAAACTGATTTCTGTTCTGTTAACTCATCTAACAGAGTTACAGCATTCCCTTCAAGAAGCCTTTCGCAAAGTCTGTTCATGTGGAAATTGCAAAGTGATATTTGGAAACCCCTAGAGGACTGTGGGGAAAAAGGAAATTCCTTCCATTAAAAACTGGAAAGAAGCTTTCTGAGAAACTGCTTTGTGCTCTGTTAATTCATCTCACAGAGTTACAGCTTTACACTCAAGAAGCCTTTCGCGAAGACTGTTCTTGTGGAATTTGCAAAGGGATATTTGAAAGTCCATAGAGGGCTATGAGGAAATACCTTTCGTTCAAAACTGGAAAGAAGCTTTCTGAGAAACTGCTTTGGGTTCTGTTAATTCATCTCACAGAGTCACTGCTTTCACCTCAAGAAGACTTTCGCTAAGACTGTTCTTGTGGAATTTTCATAGTGATATTTTCAAGCCCATAGAGGTCTAAGGTAAAAAAGGAAATATCCTAAGATAAAAACTGAAAAGAAGCATTCTTAGAAACTACTTTGTGTTCTGTTAATTCATCTCACAGAGTTACAGCTTTCCCCTGAAGAAGCCATTCTCTACGATTCTTCTTGTGGATTTTGCAAAGTGATATTTGGAAGCCCATAGAGGGTTATGGTGAAAAAGGAAAATATTCCCTTAAAAACTGGAAAGAAGCTTTCTGAGACACTGCTTTGTGTTCGGTTAATTCATCTTACAGTTACAGCTTTCCCCTCAAGAAGCCTTTCGCTAAGACTCTTCTTGTGGAATTGGCAATGTGATATTTGGAAGCCCATAGAGGGCTATGGTGAAAAAGGAAATATCTTCTATTAAAAACTGGAAAGAAGCTTTGTGAGAAACTGCTTTGTGTTCTGTTAATTCACCTGACAGTGTTACAGCTTTCCCTTCAAGAAGCGTTTCGCTAAATCTATTTTTGTGGAATTTGCGCAGTGATATTTGGAAGCCCATTGAGGACTATTGTGAAAAAGGAAATATCTTCCGTTAAAAACTGGAAAGAAGCTTTCTGAGAAACTCCTTTGTGTTTTCTTAATTCATCTCACAGAGTTACAGCATTCCCCTCAAGAAGCCTTTCGTTAAGACTGTTCTTCTGAAATTTGCAAAGTGAAATTTGGAAGCCCATAGAGGGCTATGGTGGAAAAGGAAATATCCTACAATAAAAACCGATAAGAAGCTTTCTGAGAAACTGCATTGTGTTCTATTAATTCATCGCACGGAGTTGTAGCTTTCCCCTCTAGAAGCCGATCACTGAGACTGTTCTTGTGGAATTTGCAAGGTGATATCTGGAAGCCCATAGAGGGCTTTGGTGAGAAAGGAAATATCTTCCTTTAAAAACTGGAAAGAGACTTTCTGAGAAACTGCTTTGTGTTCTGTTAATTCATCTCACAGAGTCACTGCTTTCACCTCAAGAAGCCTTTTGCTAAGACTGTTCTTGTGGAATTTTCATAGTGATATTTTCAAGCCCATAGAGGGCTAAGGTGAAAAAGGGAATATCCTAAGATAAAAACTGAAAAGAAGCATTCTGAGAAACTACTTTGTGTTCTGTTAACTCATCGTACAGAGTTACAGCTTTCCCTTCAAGAAGCCTTTCGCGAAGACTCTTCTTGTGAAATTTGCAAAGTGATATTTGGAAGCCCATAGAGGTCTATGGTGAAAAAGGAAATATCTTCAGTTAAAAACTGGAAAGAAGCTTTCTGAGAATCTGCTCTGTGTTCTGTTAATTCATCTCACAGAGTTACTGCTTTCCCCGAAAGAAGCCATTCTCTAAGATTCTTCTTGTGGATTTTGCAAAGTGATATTGGAATCCCATAGAGCGCTATGGTGAAAAAGGAATTATCTTCCGTTAAAAACTGGAAAGAAGCTTCTGAGAAACTGCTTTGTGTTCTGTTAATTCATCTCACAGAATTACAGCTTTCCCCTCAAGAAGCCTTTAGCTAAGTCTGTCCTTGTGGAATATTCAAAGTGATAGTTGGAAGCCCATAGAGGGCTATGGTGAAAAAGGAAATATCTTCTATTAAAAACTGGAAAGAAGCTTTGTGAGAAACTGCTTTGTGTTCTGTTAATTCACCTGATGGTGTTACAGCTTTCCCTTCAAGAAGCGTTTCGCTAAATCTATTTTTGTGGAATTTGTGCAGTGATATTTGGAAGCCCATAGAGGACTATGGTGAAAAAGGAAATATCTTCCGTTAAAAACTGGAAAGCGGCTTTCTGAGAAACTCCTTTGTGTTTTGTTCATTCATCTCACAGAGTTACAGCATTTCCCTCAAGAAGCCTTTCGTTATGACTGTTCTTCTGAAATATGCAAAGTGATATTTGGAAGCCCATAGAGGGCTATGGTGGAAAAGGAAATATCTTCCGTTAAAAACTGGAAAGAAGCTTTATGAGAAACTGCTCTGTGTTCTGTTAATTCATCTCACAGAGTTACAGCTTTCCTTTCAAAAAGCCTTTCGCTAAGACTCTTCTTGTGGTGTTGGCAAAGTGATATTTGGAAGCCCATAGAGGGCTATGGTGAAAAAGGAAATATCTTCCATTAAAAACTGGAAAGAAGCTTTCTGAGAAACTGTTCTTTGTTCTGTTAATTCATCTCCCAGAGTTACTGCTTTCCCTTCAAGAAGCCTTTTGCTAAGACTGTTCTTGTGGATTTGCAAAGTGATATTTGGAAACCCATTGAAGGCTATGGTGAAAAAGGAAATATCTTCCGTTAAACACTGGAAAGAAGCTTTCTGACAAACTACTTTGTGTTCTGTTAATTCATCTCACAGAGTTACAGCTTTCCCCTCAAGAAGCCTCTCGCTAAGACTGTTCTTGTGGAACTTGCAAAGTGATATTTGGAAGCCCATAGAGGGCTATGGTGAAAAAGGAAATATCTTCCATTAAAAACTGGAAAGAAACTTTCTGAGAAACTGCTTTGTGTTCTGTCAATTCATCTCACAGTGTTACAGATTTCCACTCAAGAAGCCTTTCACTAAGACTGTTCTTGTGGAATTTGCAAAGTGATATTTGGAATCCATTGAGTGTTAATGTGAAAAAGGAATTATCTTCCGTTAAACACTGGAAAGAAGCATTCTGAGAAACTGTTTGTGTTCTCTTAGTTCATCTCACAGAGTTACAGCATTCCGCTCAAGAAGCCTTTCCCTAAGACTGTTCTTGTGGAATTTGCAAAGTGATATTTGGAAGCCCTTACAGGGCTATGGTGAAAAAGGAAATATAATCCTTTAAAAACTGGAAAGAAGCTTTCTGAGAAACTGATTTGTGTTCTGTTAATTCATCTTACAGAGTTACTGCGTTCCCCACAAGAAGCCTTTCACAAAGACTGTTCTTGTGGAATTTGCAAAGTGATATTCGGAAGTCCATAGAGGGATATGGTAAAAAAGGATATATCTTCCGTTAAAAACTGGAAAGAAGCTTTCTGAGAAACTGTTCTGTGTTCTGTTAATTCATCTCACCGACTCACTGCTTTCACCTCAGGAATCCTTTCTCTAAGACTGTTCTTGTGACATTTTCATAGTGATATTTGGAACCCCTAGAGGGCTATGGTGAAAAAGGAAATATCTTCAGGTAAATATTGGAAACAAGCTTTCTGAAAAACTGCTTTGTGTTCTGTTAATTCATCTCACAGAGTTACAGCTTTCCCCTCAAGAAGCCTTTCGAAGACATTTTTCTTTTGGAAATTGCAAAGTGATATTTGGAAAGTCGTAGAGGGCTAAGGTGAAAAAGGAAATATCTTCCTTTAAAAACTGAAAATAAGCTTCCTGAGAAACTGCTTTGTGTTCTGTTAATTCATCTCACAGTGTTACAGCTTTCCCCTCAAGAAGCCATTCGCTAAGACTGTTCTTGTGTAATTTGCAAAGTGATATTTGGAAGCCCTCAGAGGGCTATGGTATAAAAGAAAATATCCTAAGATAAAAAGTGCAAAGAAGTTTTCTGAGAAACTGCTTTGTGTTTTGTTAATTCACCTCACAGAGTTACAGCTTTCCCCTCAAGAAGCCTTTCGCTGAGACTGTGCTTGTGGAATTTGCAAAGTGATATTTGGAAGCCCATAGAGGGCTTTGGTGAAAAAGGAAACATCTTCAGTTAAAAACTGGAAAGAAGCTTTCTGATAAACTGCTTTGTGTTCTGTTAATTCATCTCACAGAGTTACAGCTTTCCCCTCAAGAAACCTTTTGCTAAGACTTCTCTTGTGGAATTTGGAAAGTGATATTTGGAAGTCCGTTGAGGTCTATGGTAGAAAAGGAAATATCCTAAAAGAAAAACTGAAAAGAAACTTTCTGAGAAACTACTTTGTGTTCTGTTAATTCATCTCACAGACTTACAGCTTTCCTCTCAAGAAGCCTTTCGCTAAGACTGTTCTCGTGGAATTTGCAAAGTGATATTTGGAAGCCCATAGAGGGCTATGGTGAAAAAGGAAATATCTTCCGTTAAAAATTCTAAAGAAGCTTTCTAAGAAACTCCTTTGTGTTCTATAAATTCATCTCACACAGTTACAGCATTCCCCTCAAGAAGCCTTTCGCTAATACTCTTCTTGTGGAATTTGCAAGGTGATATTTGTAAGGCCATAGAGGTCTATGGTGAAAAAGGAAATATCTTCAGTTAAAAATTGAAAAGAAGCTTTCTGAGAAAGAAACTGCTTTGTGTTCTGTTAATTCATCTCACAGAGTTACAGCTTTCCCCTCAAGAAGCCTCTCCCTAAGACTGTTCTTGGTGAATTTTCAAAGTGATATTTGAAAGCCCTTAGAGGGCTATGGTGAAAAAGGAAATATCTTTCCTCATAAACTGGAAAGAGGCTTTCTGACCAAGTGCTTTGTTTTCTGATAATTCAACTCACAGAGTTACAGCTTTCCCCTCATGAAGCCTTTCACTTAGAGTGTTTTTGTGGAAATTGGAAAGTGATATTAGAATCCCATAGAGGGCTATGGTGAAAAAGGATATATCCTAAGATAATACTGAAAAGAAGCTCTATGAAAAACTACATTGTGTTCTGTTAATTCATCTCACAGACTTACAGCTTTCCCCTCAAGAAGCCTTTCGCTAAGACTGTTCTCGTGGAATTTGCAAAGTGATATTTGGAAGCCCATAGAGGGCTACGGTTAAAAGGGAAACATCTTCCGTTAAAAACTGGAAAGAATCTTTCTGAGAAACTGCTTTTTGTTATGTTAATTCATCCCACACAGTTACAGCTTTCACCTCAGGAAGCCTTTCGTTGAGACTGTTCTTGTGGTATTTGCAACGTGATATTTGGAGGCCCATAGGGGGTATGGTGAAAAAGGAAATAACTTCTGATAAAAACTGGAAAGAGGCTTTCTGAGAAACTGCTTTGTGTTCCGTCAACTCATCTCACAGAGTTACCGCTTTCCCCTCAAGTAGCCTTTCGCTAAGACTGTTCTTGTGGAGTTTGCAAAGTGATATTTGGAAGCCACTAGAGGCCTATGGTGAAAAAGAAATATGTTCTGCTAAAAACTGGAAAGAGGCTTTCTGAGAAACTGCTCTGTGTTCTGTTAATTCGTCTCACACAGTTACAGCTTTCCCCTCAAGAAGCCTTTCCCTAAGACAGTTCTTTTGGAATTTGCAATGTGATATTTGGAAGCCCATGCAGGGCTATGGTGAAAAAGGAAATATCTTCCGTTAAAAACTGGAAAGAAGCTTTCTGAGAAAGAAACTGCTTTGTGTTCTGTTAATTCATCTCACAGAGTTACAGCTTTCCCCTCAAGAAGCCTTTCCCTAAGACTGTTCTTGGTGAATTTTCAAAGTGATATTTGAAAGCCCTTAGAAGGGTATGGTGAAAAAGGAAATATCCTATATAAAACATGAAAAGAAGCTTTCTGAGAAACTGCTTTGTGTTCTGTTAATTACAGCATTTCACCTAAACAGGTCATGCATTAAGACTGTTCTTGTGGAATTTGCAAAGTGATATTTGGAAGCCTATAGAGGGCTATGGTGAAAAAGGAAATATCCTACAATAAAAACCGATAAGAAGCTTTCTGAGAAACTGCATTGTGTTCTATTAATTCATCGCACGGAGTTGTAGCTTTCCCCTCTAGAAGCCGATCACTGAGACTGTTCTTGTGGAATTTGCAAGGTGATATCTGGAAGCCCATAGAGGGCTTTGGTGAGAAAGGAAATATCTTCCTTTAAAAACTGGAAAGAGACTTTCTGAGAAACTGCTTTGTGTTCTGTTAATTCATCTCACAGAGTCACTGCTTTCACCTCAAGAAGCCTTTTGCTAAGACTGTTCTTGTGGAATTTTCATAGTGATATTTTCAAGCCCATAGAGGGCTAAGGTGAAAAAGGGAATATCCTAAGATAAAAACTGAAAAGAAGCATTCTGAGAAACTACTTTGTGTTCTGTTAACTCATCGTACAGAGTTACAGCTTTCCCTTCAAGAAGCCTTTCGCGAAGACTCTTCTTGTGAAATTTGCAAAGTGATATTTGGAAGCCCATAGAGGTCTATGGTGAAAAAGGAAATATCTTCAGTTAAAAACTGGAAAGAAGCTTTCTGAGAATCTGCTCTGTGTTCTGTTAATTCATCTCACAGAGTTACTGCTTTCCCCGAAAGAAGCCATTCTCTAAGATTCTTCTTGTGGATTTTGCAAAGTGATATTGGAAGCCCATAGAGCGCTATGGTGAAAAAGGAATTATCTTCCGTTAAAAACTGGAAAGAAGCTTCTGAGAAACTGCTTTGTGTTCTGTTAATTCATCTCACAGAATTACAGCTTTCCCCTCAAGAAGCCTTTAGCTAAGTCTGTCCTTGTGGAATATTCAAAGTGATAGTTGGAAGCCCATAGAGGGCTATGGTGAAAAAGGAAATATCTTCTATTAAAAACTGGAAAGAAGCTTTGTGAGAAACTGCTTTGTGTTCTGTTAATTCACCTGATGGTGTTACAGCTTTCCCTTCAAGAAGCGTTTCGCTAAATCTATTTTTGTGGAATTTGTGCAGTGATATTTGGAAGCCCATAGAGGACTATGGTGAAAAAGGAAATATCTTCCGTTAAAAACTGGAAAGCGGCTTTCTGAGAAACTCCTTTGTGTTTTGTTCATTCATCTCACAGAGTTACAGCATTTCCCTCAAGAAGCCTTTCGTTATGACTGTTCTTCTGAAATATGCAAAGTGATATTTGGAAGCCCATAGAGGGCTATGGTGGAAAAGGAAATATCTTCCGTTAAAAACTGGAAAGAAGCTTTATGAGAAACTGCTCTGTGTTCTGTTAATTCATCTCACAGAGTTACAGCTTTCCTTTCAAAAAGCCTTTCGCTAAGACTCTTCTTGTGGTGTTGGCAAAGTGATATTTGGAAGCCCATAGAGGGCTATGGTGAAAAAGGAAATATCTTCCATTAAAAACTGGAAAGAAGCTTTCTGAGAAACTGTTCTTTGTTCTGTTAATTCATCTCCCAGAGTTACTGCTTTCCCTTCAAGAAGCCTTTTGCTAAGACTGTTCTTGTGGATTTGCAAAGTGATATTTGGAAACCCATTGAAGGCTATGGTGAAAAAGGAAATATCTTCCGTTAAACACTGGAAAGAAGCTTTCTGACAAACTACTTTGTGTTCTGTTAATTCATCTCACAGAGTTACAGCTTTCCCCTCAAGAAGCCTCTCGCTAAGACTGTTCTTGTGGAACTTGCAAAGTGATATTTGGAAGCCCATAGAGGGCTATGGTGAAAAAGGAAATATCTTCCATTAAAAACTGGAAAGAAACTTTCTGAGAAACTGCTTTGTGTTCTGTCAATTCATCTCACAGTGTTACAGATTTCCACTCAAGAAGCCTTTCACTAAGACTGTTCTTGTGGAATTTGCAAAGTGATATTTGGAATCCATTGAGTGTTAATGTGAAAAAGGAATTATCTTCCGTTAAACACTGGAAAGAAGCATTCTGAGAAACTGTTTGTGTTCTCTTAGTTCATCTCACAGAGTTACAGCATTCCGCTCAAGAAGCCTTTCCCTAAGACTGTTCTTGTGGAATTTGCAAAGTGATATTTGGAAGCCCTTACAGGGCTATGGTGAAAAAGGAAATATAATCCTTTAAAAACTGGAAAGAAGCTTTCTGAGAAACTGATTTGTGTTCTGTTAATTCATCTTACAGAGTTACTGCGTTCCCCACAAGAAGCCTTTCACAAAGACTGTTCTTGTGGAATTTGCAAAGTGATATTCGGAAGTCCATAGAGGGATATGGTAAAAAAGGATATATCTTCCGTTAAAAACTGGAAAGAAGCTTTCTGAGAAACTGTTCTGTGTTCTGTTAATTCATCTCACCGACTCACTGCTTTCACCTCAGGAATCCTTTCTCTAAGACTGTTCTTGTGACATTTTCATAGTGATATTTGGAACCCCTAGAGGGCTATGGTGAAAAAGGAAATATCTTCAGGTAAATATTGGAAACAAGCTTTCTGAAAAACTGCTTTGTGTTCTGTTAATTCATCTCACAGAGTTACAGCTTTCCCCTCAAGAAGCCTTTCGAAGACATTTTTCTTTTGGAAATTGCAAAGTGATATTTGGAAAGTCGTAGAGGGCTAAGGTGAAAAAGGAAATATCTTCCTTTAAAAACTGAAAATAAGCTTCCTGAGAAACTGCTTTGTGTTCTGTTAATTCATCTCACAGTGTTACAGCTTTCCCCTCAAGAAGCCATTCGCTAAGACTGTTCTTGTGTAATTTGCAAAGTGATATTTGGAAGCCCTCAGAGGGCTATGGTATAAAAGAAAATATCCTAAGATAAAAAGTGCAAAGAAGTTTTCTGAGAAACTGCTTTGTGTTTTGTTAATTCACCTCACAGAGTTACAGCTTTCCCCTCAAGAAGCCTTTCGCTGAGACTGTGCTTGTGGAATTTGCAAAGTGATATTTGGAAGCCCATAGAGGGCTTTGGTGAAAAAGGAAACATCTTCAGTTAAAAACTGGAAAGAAGCTTTCTGATAAACTGCTTTGTGTTCTGTTAATTCATCTCACAGAGTTACAGCTTTCCCCTCAAGAAACCTTTTGCTAAGACTTCTCTTGTGGAATTTGGAAAGTGATATTTGGAAGTCCGTTGAGGTCTATGGTAGAAAAGGAAATATCCTAAAAGAAAAACTGAAAAGAAACTTTCTGAGAAACTACTTTGTGTTCTGTTACTTCATCTCACAGACTTACAGCTTTCCTCTCAAGAAGCCTTTCGCTAAGACTGTTCTCGTGGAATTTGCAAAGTGATATTTGGAAGCCCATAGAGGGCTATGGTGAAAAAGGAAATATCTTCCGTTAAAAATTCTAAAGAAGCTTTCTAAGAAACTCCTTTGTGTTCTATAAATTCATCTCACACAGTTACAGCATTCCCCTCAAGAAGCCTTTCGCTAATACTCTTCTTGTGGAATTTGCAAGGTGATATTTGTAAGGCCATAGAGGTCTATGGTGAAAAAGGAAATATCTTCAGTTAAAAATTGAAAAGAAGCTTTCTGAGAAAGAAACTGCTTTGTGTTCTGTTAATTCATCTCACAGAGTTACAGCTTTCCCCTCAAGAAGCCTCTCCCTAAGACTGTTCTTGGTGAATTTTCAAAGTGATATTTGAAAGCCCTTAGAGGGCTATGGTGAAAAAGGAAATATCTTTCCTCATAAACTGGAAAGAGGCTTTCTGACCAAGTGCTTTGTTTTCTGATAATTCAACTCACAGAGTTACAGCTTTCCCCTCATGAAGCCTTTCACTTAGAGTGTTTTTGTGGAAATTGGAAAGTGATATTAGAATCCCATAGAGGGCTATGGTGAAAAAGGATATATCCTAAGATAATACTGAAAAGAAGCTCTATGAAAAACTACATTGTGTTCTGTTAATTCATCTCACAGACTTACAGCTTTCCCCTCAAGAAGCCTTTCGCTAAGACTGTTCTCGTGGAATTTGCAAAGTGATATTTGGAAGCCCATAGAGGGCTACGGTTAAAAGGGAAACATCTTCCGTTAAAAACTGGAAAGAATCTTTCTGAGAAACTGCTTTTTGTTATGTTAATTCATCCCACACAGTTACAGCTTTCACCTCAGGAAGCCTTTCGTTGAGACTGTTCTTGTGGTATTTGCAACGTGATATTTGGAGGCCCATAGGGGGTATGGTGAAAAAGGAAATAACTTCTGATAAAAACTGGAAAGAGGCTTTCTGAGAAACTGCTTTGTGTTCCGTCAACTCATCTCACAGAGTTACCGCTTTCCCCTCAAGTAGCCTTTCGCTAAGACTGTTCTTGTGGAGTTTGCAAAGTGATATTTGGAAGCCACTAGAGGCCTATGGTGAAAAAGAAATATGTTCTGCTAAAAACTGGAAAGAGGCTTTCTGAGAAACTGCTCTGTGTTCTGTTAATTCGTCTCACACAGTTACAGCTTTCCCCTCAAGAAGCCTTTCCCTAAGACAGTTCTTTTGGAATTTGCAATGTGATATTTGGAAGCCCATGCAGGGCTATGGTGAAAAAGGAAATATCTTCCGTTAAAAACTGGAAAGAAGCTTTCTGAGAAAGAAACTGCTTTGTGTTCTGTTAATTCATCTCACAGAGTTACAGCTTTCCCCTCAAGAAGCCTTTCCCTAAGACTGTTCTTGGTGAATTTTCAAAGTGATATTTGAAAGCCCTTAGAAGGGTATGGTGAAAAAGGAAATATCCTATATAAAACATGAAAAGAAGCTTTCTGAGAAACTGCTTTGTGTTCTGTTAATTACAGCATTTCACCTAAACAGGTCATGCATTAAGACTGTTCTTGTGGAATTTGCAAAGTGATATTTGGAAGCCTATAGAGGGCTATGGTGAAAAAGGAAATATCCTACAATAAAAACCGATAAGAAGCTTTCTGAGAAACTGCATTGTGTTCTATTAATTCATCGCACGGAGTTGTAGCTTTCCCCTCTAGAAGCCGATCACTGAGACTGTTCTTGTGGAATTTGCAAGGTGATATCTGGAAGCCCATAGAGGGCTTTGGTGAGAAAGGAAATATCTTCCTTTAAAAACTGGAAAGAGACTTTCTGAGAAACTGCTTTGTGTTCTGTTAATTCATCTCACAGAGTCACTGCTTTCACCTCAAGAAGCCTTTTGCTAAGACTGTTCTTGTGGAATTTTCATAGTGATATTTTCAAGCCCATAGAGGGCTAAGGTGAAAAAGGGAATATCCTAAGATAAAAACTGAAAAGAAGCATTCTGAGAAACTACTTTGTGTTCTGTTAACTCATCGTACAGAGTTACAGCTTTCCCTTCAAGAAGCCTTTCGCGAAGACTCTTCTTGTGAAATTTGCAAAGTGATATTTGGAAGCCCATAGAGGTCTATGGTGAAAAAGGAAATATCTTCAGTTAAAAACTGGAAAGAAGCTTTCTGAGAATCTGCTCTGTGTTCTGTTAATTCATCTCACAGAGTTACTGCTTTCCCCGAAAGAAGCCATTCTCTAAGATTCTTCTTGTGGATTTTGCAAAGTGATATTGGAAGCCCATAGAGCGCTATGGTGAAAAAGGAATTATCTTCCGTTAAAAACTGGAAAGAAGCTTCTGAGAAACTGCTTTGTGTTCTGTTAATTCATCTCACAGAATTACAGCTTTCCCCTCAAGAAGCCTTTAGCTAAGTCTGTCCTTGTGGAATATTCAAAGTGATAGTTGGAAGCCCATAGAGGGCTATGGTGAAAAAGGAAATATCTTCTATTAAAAACTGGAAAGAAGCTTTGTGAGAAACTGCTTTGTGTTCTGTTAATTCACCTGATGGTGTTACAGCTTTCCCTTCAAGAAGCGTTTCGCTAAATCTATTTTTGTGGAATTTGTGCAGTGATATTTGGAAGCCCATAGAGGACTATGGTGAAAAAGGAAATATCTTCCGTTAAAAACTGGAAAGCGGCTTTCTGAGAAACTCCTTTGTGTTTTGTTCATTCATCTCACAGAGTTACAGCATTTCCCTCAAGAAGCCTTTCGTTATGACTGTTCTTCTGAAATATGCAAAGTGATATTTGGAAGCCCATAGAGGGCTATGGTGGAAAAGGAAATATCTTCCGTTAAAAACTGGAAAGAAGCTTTATGAGAAACTGCTCTGTGTTCTGTTAATTCATCTCACAGAGTTACAGCTTTCCTTTCAAAAAGCCTTTCGCTAAGACTCTTCTTGTGGTGTTGGCAAAGTGATATTTGGAAGCCCATAGAGGGCTATGGTGAAAAAGGAAATATCTTCCATTAAAAACTGGAAAGAAGCTTTCTGAGAAACTGTTCTTTGTTCTGTTAATTCATCTCCCAGAGTTACTGCTTTCCCTTCAAGAAGCCTTTTGCTAAGACTGTTCTTGTGGATTTGCAAAGTGATATTTGGAAACCCATTGAAGGCTATGGTGAAAAAGGAAATATCTTCCGTTAAACACTCGAAAGAAGCTTTCTGACAAACTACTTTGTGTTCTGTTAATTCATCTCACAGAGTTACAGCTTTCCCCTCAAGAAGCCTCTCGCTAAGACTGTTCTTGTGGAACTTGCAAAGTGATATTTGGAAGCCCATAGAGGGCTATGGTGAAAAAGGAAATATCTTCCATTAAAAACTGGAAAGAAACTTTCTGAGAAACTGCTTTGTGTTCTGTCAATTCATCTCACAGTGTTACAGATTTCCACTCAAGAAGCCTTTCACTAAGACTGTTCTTGTGGAATTTGCAAAGTGATATTTGGAATCCATTGAGTGTTAATGTGAAAAAGGAATTATCTTCCGTTAAACACTGGAAAGAAGCATTCTGAGAAACTGTTTGTGTTCTCTTAGTTCATCTCACAGAGTTACAGCATTCCGCTCAAGAAGCCTTTCCCTAAGACTGTTCTTGTGGAATTTGCAAAGTGATATTTGGAAGCCCTTACAGGGCTATGGTGAAAAAGGAAATATAATCCTTTAAAAACTGGAAAGAAGCTTTCTGAGAAACTGATTTGTGTTCTGTTAATTCATCTTACAGAGTTACTGCGTTCCCCACAAGAAGCCTTTCACAAAGACTGTTCTTGTGGAATTTGCAAAGTGATATTCGGAAGTCCATAGAGGGATATGGTAAAAAAGGATATATCTTCCGTTAAAAACTGGAAAGAAGCTTTCTGAGAAACTGTTCTGTGTTCTGTTAATTCATCTCACCGACTCACTGCTTTCACCTCAGGAATCCTTTCTCTAAGACTGTTCTTGTGACATTTTCATAGTGATATTTGGAACCCCTAGAGGGCTATGGTGAAAAAGGAAATATCTTCAGGTAAATATTGGAAACAAGCTTTCTGAAAAACTGCTTTGTGTTCTGTTAATTCATCTCACAGAGTTACAGCTTTCCCCTCAAGAAGCCTTTCGAAGACATTTTTCTTTTGGAAATTGCAAAGTGATATTTGGAAAGTCGTAGAGGGCTAAGGTGAAAAAGGAAATATCTTCCTTTAAAAACTGAAAATAAGCTTCCTGAGAAACTGCTTTGTGTTCTGTTAATTCATCTCACAGTGTTACAGCTTTCCCCTCAAGAAGCCATTCGCTAAGACTGTTCTTGTGTAATTTGCAAAGTGATATTTGGAAGCCCTCAGAGGGCTATGGTATAAAAGAAAATATCCTAAGATAAAAAGTGCAAAGAAGTTTTCTGAGAAACTGCTTTGTGTTTTGTTAATTCACCTCACAGAGTTACAGCTTTCCCCTCAAGAAGCCTTTCGCTGAGACTGTGCTTGTGGAATTTGCAAAGTGATATTTGGAAGCCCATAGAGGGCTTTGGTGAAAAAGGAAACATCTTCAGTTAAAAACTGGAAAGAAGCTTTCTGATAAACTGCTTTGTGTTCTGTTAATTCATCTCACAGAGTTACAGCTTTCCCCTCAAGAAACCTTTTGCTAAGACTTCTCTTGTGGAATTTGGAAAGTGATATTTGGAAGTCCGTTGAGGTCTATGGTAGAAAAGGAAATATCCTAAAAGAAAAACTGAAAAGAAACTTTCTGAGAAACTACTTTGTGTTCTGTTAATTCATCTCACAGACTTACAGCTTTCCTCTCAAGAAGCCTTTCGCTAAGACTGTTCTCGTGGAATTTGCAAAGTGATATTTGGAAGCCCATAGAGGGCTATGGTGAAAAAGGAAATATCTTCCGTTAAAAATTCTAAAGAAGCTTTCTAAGAAACTCCTTTGTGTTCTATAAATTCATCTCACACAGTTACAGCATTCCCCTCAAGAAGCCTTTCGCTAATACTCTTCTTGTGGAATTTGCAAGGTGATATTTGTAAGGCCATAGAGGTCTATGGTGAAAAAGGAAATATCTTCAGTTAAAAATTGAAAAGAAGCTTTCTGAGAAAGAAACTGCTTTGTGTTCTGTTAATTCATCTCACAGAGTTACAGCTTTCCCCTCAAGAAGCCTCTCCCTAAGACTGTTCTTGGTGAATTTTCAAAGTGATATTTGAAAGCCCTTAGAGGGCTATGGTGAAAAAGGAAATATCTTTCCTCATAAACTGGAAAGAGGCTTTCTGACCAAGTGCTTTGTTTTCTGATAATTCAACTCACAGAGTTACAGCTTTCCCCTCATGAAGCCTTTCACTTAGAGTGTTTTTGTGGAAATTGGAAAGTGATATTAGAATCCCATAGAGGGCTATGGTGAAAAAGGATATATCCTAAGATAATACTGAAAAGAAGCTCTATGAAAAACTACATTGTGTTCTGTTAATTCATCTCACAGACTTACAGCTTTCCCCTCAAGAAGCCTTTCGCTAAGACTGTTCTCGTGGAATTTGCAAAGTGATATTTGGAAGCCCATAGAGGGCTACGGTTAAAAGGGAAACATCTTCCGTTAAAAACTGGAAAGAATCTTTCTGAGAAACTGCTTTTTGTTATGTTAATTCATCCCACACAGTTACAGCTTTCACCTCAGGAAGCCTTTCGTTGAGACTGTTCTTGTGGTATTTGCAACGTGATATTTGGAGGCCCATAGGGGGTATGGTGAAAAAGGAAATAACTTCTGATAAAAACTGGAAAGAGGCTTTCTGAGAAACTGCTTTGTGTTCCGTCAACTCATCTCACAGAGTTACCGCTTTCCCCTCAAGTAGCCTTTCGCTAAGACTGTTCTTGTGGAGTTTGCAAAGTGATATTTGGAAGCCACTAGAGGCCTATGGTGAAAAAGAAATATGTTCTGCTAAAAACTGGAAAGAGGCTTTCTGAGAAACTGCTCTGTGTTCTGTTAATTCGTCTCACACAGTTACAGCTTTCCCCTCAAGAAGCCTTTCCCTAAGACAGTTCTTTTGGAATTTGCAATGTGATATTTGGAAGCCCATGCAGGGCTATGGTGAAAAAGGAAATATCTTCCGTTAAAAACTGGAAAGAAGCTTTCTGAGAAAGAAACTGCTTTGTGTTCTGTTAATTCATCTCACAGAGTTACAGCTTTCCCCTCAAGAAGCCTTTCCCTAAGACTGTTCTTGGTGAATTTTCAAAGTGATATTTGAAAGCCCTTAGAAGGGTATGGTGAAAAAGGAAATATCCTATATAAAACATGAAAAGAAGCTTTCTGAGAAACTGCTTTGTGTTCTGTTAATTACAGCATTTCACCTAAACAGGTCATGCATTAAGACTGTTCTTGTGGAATTTGCAAAGTGATATTTGGAAGCCTATAGAGGGCTATGGTGAAAAAGGAAATATCCTACAATAAAAACCGATAAGAAGCTTTCTGAGAAACTGCATTGTGTTCTATTAATTCATCGCACGGAGTTGTAGCTTTCCCCTCTAGAAGCCGATCACTGAGACTGTTCTTGTGGAATTTGCAAGGTGATATCTGGAAGCCCATAGAGGGCTTTGGTGAGAAAGGAAATATCTTCCTTTAAAAACTGGAAAGAGACTTTCTGAGAAACTGCTTTGTGTTCTGTTAATTCATCTCACAGAGTCACTGCTTTCACCTCAAGAAGCCTTTTGCTAAGACTGTTCTTGTGGAATTTTCATAGTGATATTTTCAAGCCCATAGAGGGCTAAGGTGAAAAAGGGAATATCCTAAGATAAAAACTGAAAAGAAGCATTCTGAGAAACTACTTTGTGTTCTGTTAACTCATCGTACAGAGTTACAGCTTTCCCTTCAAGAAGCCTTTCGCGAAGACTCTTCTTGTGAAATTTGCAAAGTGATATTTGGAAGCCCATAGAGGTCTATGGTGAAAAAGGAAATATCTTCAGTTAAAAACTGGAAAGAAGCTTTCTGAGAATCTGCTCTGTGTTCTGTTAATTCATCTCACAGAGTTACTGCTTTCCCCGAAAGAAGCCATTCTCTAAGATTCTTCTTGTGGATTTTGCAAAGTGATATTGGAAGCCCATAGAGCGCTATGGTGAAAAAGGAATTATCTTCCGTTAAAAACTGGAAAGAAGCTTCTGAGAAACTGCTTTGTGTTCTGTTAATTCATCTCACAGAATTACAGCTTTCCCCTCAAGAAGCCTTTAGCTAAGTCTGTCCTTGTGGAATATTCAAAGTGATAGTTGGAAGCCCATAGAGGGCTATGGTGAAAAAGGAAATATCTTCTATTAAAAACTGGAAAGAAGCTTTGTGAGAAACTGCTTTGTGTTCTGTTAATTCACCTGATGGTGTTACAGCTTTCCCTTCAAGAAGCGTTTCGCTAAATCTATTTTTGTGGAATTTGTGCAGTGATATTTGGAAGCCCATAGAGGACTATGGTGAAAAAGGAAATATCTTCCGTTAAAAACTGGAAAGCGGCTTTCTGAGAAACTCCTTTGTGTTTTGTTCATTCATCTCACAGAGTTACAGCATTTCCCTCAAGAAGCCTTTCGTTATGACTGTTCTTCTGAAATATGCAAAGTGATATTTGGAAGCCCATAGAGGGCTATGGTGGAAAAGGAAATATCTTCCGTTAAAAACTGGAAAGAAGCTTTATGAGAAACTGCTCTGTGTTCTGTTAATTCATCTCACAGAGTTACAGCTTTCCTTTCAAAAAGCCTTTCGCTAAGACTCTTCTTGTGGTGTTGGCAAAGTGATATTTGGAAGCCCATAGAGGGCTATGGTGAAAAAAGGAAATATCTTCCATTAAAAACTGGAAAGAAGCTTTCTGAGAAACTGTTCTTTGTTCTGTTAATTCATCTCCCAGAGTTACTGCTTTCCCTTCAAGAAGCCTTTTGCTAAGACTGTTCTTGTGGATTTGCAAAGTGATATTTGGAAACCCATTGAAGGCTATGGTGAAAAAGGAAATATCTTCCGTTAAACACTGGAAAGAAGCTTTCTGACAAACTACTTTGTGTTCTGTTAATTCATCTCACAGAGTTACAGCTTTCCCCTCAAGAAGCCTCTCGCTAAGACTGTTCTTGTGGAACTTGCAAAGTGATATTTGGAAGCCCATAGAGGGCTATGGTGAAAAAGGAAATATCTTCCATTAAAAACTGGAAAGAAACTTTCTGAGAAACTGCTTTGTGTTCTGTCAATTCATCTCACAGTGTTACAGATTTCCACTCAAGAAGCCTTTCACTAAGACTGTTCTTGTGGAATTTGCAAAGTGATATTTGGAATCCATTGAGTGTTAATGTGAAAAAGGAATTATCTTCCGTTAAACACTGGAAAGAAGCATTCTGAGAAACTGTTTGTGTTCTCTTAGTTCATCTCACAGAGTTACAGCATTCCGCTCAAGAAGCCTTTCCCTAAGACTGTTCTTGTGGAATTTGCAAAGTGATATTTGGAAGCCCTTACAGGGCTATGGTGAAAAAGGAAATATAATCCTTTAAAAACTGGAAAGAAGCTTTCTGAGAAACTGATTTGTGTTCTGTTAATTCATCTTACAGAGTTACTGCGTTCCCCACAAGAAGCCTTTCACAAAGACTGTTCTTGTGGAATTTGCAAAGTGATATTCGGAAGTCCATAGAGGGATATGGTAAAAAAGGATATATCTTCCGTTAAAAAACTGGAAAGAAGCTTTCTGAGAAAACTGTTCTGTGTTCTGTTAATTCATCTCACCGACTCACTGCTTTCACCTCAGGAATCCTTTCTCTAAGACTGTTCTTGTGACATTTTCATAGTGATATTTGGAACC